>NC_041049.1:71639207-71759207 GCF_900634775.1 Gouania willdenowi
ACGAATCTGACGATACGATGCGATTCACAATGTGCATGTCACGATACGATATATCCCGATACTAAACAATACGATATATATATTACAATATCAACAATTACACATTTCACATTATAGTACACAATGGTATGAAATATTTTTTTAAACTTGTAGTTTAAGTAAATGGTAATTAACTAATATTATTATCAAACTGTCAAATTACATTTTTGAAGAAAGTTTAACTTTTGTTTCTGCAACAGATTCTGATTCTGTGAAGTTCTTAAATTCTATAAAAAAAATACATAAATCTATAAAAGTGTCCAGTATGTTTTATGAAAATAAAGTACAGTTATAATTTATTGAGGAGTGACATATTTTAACAATGTCTGATGGAGCGTTCACTGACACCTATAGTGACTGGGTGTAAAACATTAGTAAAAAAAACCCATTTGGACATTTTTTGGATCGATAATATAATAACATTGTGAAATATAGCGATGAATCACACCCTTAGTGTTTAAACATTCTGCTTGTTTTTCTATTTGTTCCTAAATGTGTTTTTACAGTCATTTAATTTAGTCACTTTGTTAAACACATTTCCAGATTCAGTTGAAAGTGGTACAGACGACAAGGCTCGTAAAATAAAGGCTGAATATGAGAAGAAGCTGAGCGTGATGAACAAAGAGCTTCAGAAGCTCCAGTCGGCTCAGAAAGAACACGCCCGCCTGCTGAAGAACCAATCACAGTACGAGAAACAGCTGAAGAAGCTTCAGATGGACGTGGCAGAGATGAAAAAGACAAAGGTATAACGTTCATCTCACTGACTACCATGTCTTTTATTCATAATCAGCAGCAGGCGGTTGGTTTTTATTATTTAAAAATGTATAGTTTTTAAATATAACCGTGAGCAGCTAACACCTTCTGTCAGTAACAGGTGATATGACCACTTAAAATAAGTTGATTTATGTAGCGTGTTGTGTACAGTCAGACTCTAAGGATATATATTAAACTATACAAGGAATACACTTTCATGTCGTTTGAAGAGCTTAGAACCAACAAAGCATTTGTTCAAATATCTTCAAATATAGAATTTTCTAATGTCCACACAGAGTAAATAACCTGGCACTTCCTTCATTATTTACACTAGAAAACATCACTTAAAGACCATAACTATTATATATTCTGTTTATAAACAAATGTAAAGATTTATTGAACACTTTCCTGATATAAGGATCTGATCAGAGAACGTAGCTGAGGAGGAACGATCACAGGATGGTTCTCACACCACAGAAACATGTGTCATTGTCCACTGAGACACATGTGAAAGATGAAAAAATTATTTCTCAAAATCATGGAAAAACCAACACTTCTCTCTGCTCTGAAACACTGGGGGCGTGTCAGTTAGAGGCGCTGGAACCACGCCCACGCGTGGGAAGGGCTCCGTTACTTATGATTTCTGACCCGCCCATTAAATCTAGGACACAGGAATTGTAAACAGTTTGTGAATCCTAGCTCCATAATTATATTATTAATGGTTACATTTTTTATTTAAAAAAAAAAAAAAAGCTAAATTGTTTTTTACATATTTAATGTTTAGAAGAAAATGATTTTAAAAACAAACAGTAAACACACATGACAGATTATCAATGTAAATGCTACGTAGACAGTATAACATCGTATAACATGAGGAAAGTTCTAGAACACATGAAACATGAGTTTTGACCTGAACTATGTATTTGATCTATTTACACTACTATTACTTTTTCACACACAGAGGTTTAAGTGATTGTGGATCAAATCAATGGTTTGTTTCTGCTGTTGTAATTTATTATTATTGAACTATTCTGTTATCATTTTCCTTGTTTGAAATAAAGACTTCAATCAATGATGAAAACCAGAGGATTTTGTTCTCATCTCAAACAATGGATGAAGCTTAAATAGACGTACTGTATGTTGTATGATCATGTTTAGAAAGAATAATCCATCTGTGACTTTCAGCTTTGAGCTTGAAAAACAAACTGGACTAGTTTTATAATAATAATAATAATAATATGGAACATTTTTTACATTTACTGTGGGAAAAAAATGGGATTCAATTATTTGTTGCGTACTTTTGTTTATAAATACCTCCTAAAAAGTCAGAGATGTTTAAAATGAAGTTCTGATGTTAATTTGTGCAGGTTCGTCTGATGAAACAGATGAAGGAGCAGCAGGAGAAAAACCGCATGAACGAGTCTCGCAGAAACCGAGAAATTGCTTCATTGAAAAAAGATCAGCGCAAGCAAGAGGTGGGGGTGCCAAGACCCCTTTATTTCCCCTGCTGTGGTCACTTTCCCTCATTGTAACAAGTTTAAAGTATAAAATGACACTTTTCTTCTTTTCAGCATCAACTGAAGTTATTAGAAGCACAGAAAAGGCAGCAGGAGCTCATCCTGAGGAGAAAGACGGAGGAGGTGAACATTGTTCTGTGCACTTCTATGTGTTTGTGTCTATGTTTCTCCATCTTCACTTTTTGACTGAATGTGATTCAGGTGACGGCTCTGAGGAGACAGGCTAGACCTACGTCTGGGAAGGTCATCAGGAAAGTCAACCTACCCGAACAACAGGACTCTCCTCATCGCTCCTCCTCTGGACGCATGTACTCCTCTGGGAACGCCGCTCCAAACGGCACACGGTGAGGTCACGTTTACACCTGGTACGATTGTTTTAAAGAGCGGCAAAAAGAAGTGCTAATCAGAAAGTTCACTGATCAATAACACTGTCGTACAACCTGATTGTGCTTGATGGGAAAGACATTATTTAACAGTTTTAGTTTGGGAATAACTGGGATAACGCTTTTATGCTTTTCATTTACGTTTTTCAGGGTTACAGTGGATCCTTAAAAACTCTTAAAAAGCATTAAATTCATGCATCTAAAAATAAGGCCTTAATTATCATTAAAAGGTCTTAAATCAATGTTTCAAAGGTCTTACATTTTAACACGTTATATGTATGATATTATCATTGTAAATTAATTAGTCTCTCATTTAAAAATAAATGATAACATTCATTTTTTTTTTTAATATATATATAAACAACATTGGAAAATGTAAATGTATTGCCTGTCCGACAAAGATTTTTCTAAATGATGTTTTTTATTTTTTGGTTTTTTGTTGTTTTCTAGATTTCTGGTTATTTTTTAGGTCATCTTGTGTTTTTGGAGTGATTTTGTTTATTTGTGTCAGTCACGTCTGCACGAGATACTGGAAAGAAAATGAACCGTGTGTCACTGATGTGGTGTTTTCCCCCAATTGTGTTTACTGTGAAGTTACTGTAATTCAATTTACACAGTATCGATGTGAATCGTGATACCTAAGAATCCATTTTTAACTGCGTTACGATTAATCATTACATCCCTAAATATAAGTAATGTAAGGCTCCAGCACTACGGGGGTACTGAGGGATAGAAATTAACAAATGGAAGCATTAAAAATATGGGGTTTAAATATTTTTTATTATTTTTAGTTAAAAATGATCATCATAATAATGATGATGGGAATAATATTGATTAGAACGTGAACTTATAATATAAGGCGTGTTGAGGGAGATGACCAGAAATGAAAAAAAAACTATAGAATTAAATCTATTCATGAGGCACTAAATACTGTTTTTATTCACTTATTTACAAAATGAGATTCTTTAAAATGTGTATTATCGCTCATTTATTCCATCATTTATGATCAATAGTTGTTTTTTTCTAAACAAAATGTAGTAGTCGTCCAAAGGCGGTACTTCTATTCAAAAGTTAGAGAAGGTTTGAGAACCACTGTTCTACATCATCATCCCTGAATATGATTTAATATCAGATCATCTGCTCTGTGTGCAGCTCTTTCTACAGACGTACAGGCGGACTTTACTCCACCAGAATCGCTCGCAACAAATGGCAGTGTTTGGAGCGACGGATCTCTGACATCATCATGCAGAGGATGACCATCTCCAACATGGAGGCTGACATGAACCGCCTTCTTAAAGTGAGCACATCGCTGAGTATCTCCTGTAAAATTCTACCTTTTCTGATTTCATAATGTTTTTTTTAAAAGAACAAACTAACAAGTTTTGTTGCCATGATCAAAAAAAACGTGTAACTGGTGCGTATACGTTAGATCTGTGTGTGGTTGTGGTTCCAGCAACGAGAGGATCTGACCAAACGCAAAGAGAAGGTGGTCAGGAAGAGAGAGCGTCTGGTCCGAGACGGGATGGAGGCGGAGAGGACGGGGGTCTCCCTCAGTGAGGAAGTGGACGCTCTGACGGCAAACATCGACTACATTAACGACAGCATCGCCGACTGCCAGGCTAACATCATGCAGATGGAGGAAACCAAGGTGAGAAACCAGTATCTATGAGTTCATCATTCATTCATTTTACATGAAAAACTTTAACATTTGCACTGAAAATCCTTTTATTTCTCTCCAGGAGGAAGGAGACACAGTGGATGTATCGGCTGTGATTGGTTCCTGTACTTTGGGTGAAGCTCGTTTCCTCTTGGATCACTTCATGTCTATGGCAATTAACAAGGTACCCACATCACAATGAAACTATTTAACCACAATAAATAAATACCAATAATAATAATAATGGTGCTCCATCATCACCTCAATAAATAAACTATGGTGACCATAAGTCCAGATTTACCTGGAGATGTTCTACCTTCACTGCTTGTCTGAACTGTCCAGAGATGTTTTATAGATTCATGAACTTTTCTTGGTTTCCCAGGGACCATGAAGGCATCTCAGGAACACGTTCATTTAAAAGACTGTAACTCTGCTAATGTCTGTGAAATTCCACCAGTTTCTGATATATATTTATATATATACTGTATATATATATATATACACATATATATATATATATATACACATATGACCGAATAATTAAACATGCTGAGGAAAAGTGAAAGAGGACCAAAGTTCATGAGAGAGACAGATTAAAAGAGCAGTGATTTAATTTCTTTAAAAGTACCAGTTTAAGCTTTGAAACTGTTTAAAAAATTGGTATTGGAAAAAACCCAACCGATACCCAACCCTAGTGGGGGGGCGGGGCTTTAGGTACAATATTAATCTCTAAAGGAAAAGTATTTATTAACAGCAACACAAATGAATGAAAATAGAAACAAATAATAGAATGAATGAATACAGTAAATAAAAATAACTATAAATGTAGACAAACAGATGGTTGTCTTCACCACTTTACGTTTCCTGGTCAGGGTCTGCAGGCGGCTCAGCGGGAGTCTCAGGTGAAGGTGATGGAGGGTCGTCTGAAGCAGACTGAAATCACCAGCGCCACCCAGAACCAGCTGCTGTTCCACATGCTGAAGGAGAAGGCGGAGTTTAACCCTGAGCTGGACGCTCTGCTGGGCAACGCCCTGCAAGGTACCAACCCGTTCCAGATGGACTCGTGATGCAATAGTGACGTTTAGAGACTTTGTGGAATTGATGTAAAGGATTGAACGTCTGTTTCAGTCAGAAGTGATCAGCTCAGGTGCATGTTTAGACCTTTACAGATGTTTCTGCTTCACTTTCCTTCTGCTAAATAGAAGCTGGTCCTTTTAAATCAAAGTGTAAGGACACCCTGGGGGAGGGGCCTAAACATAATCTAAGCCTTAAACCCTAAAACCTTTTTTTGCTGAATAAATATATAATGAAGTATTAGGTAATGGAGTTTATTGATTCCCGTCTCGTCACATTTTTTATTCAAGTATTTTAATTTTTATTTTAATTTGTAAAATGTCAGTGACTGCCCTCTATGGGTTGAATGAGGCTATTACAATAAAATGTTTCTATTGGCTGAGTTCAGATCAGTGACTGATCATTTTGGATCAGTGATGTCATTAACCGTCACTGTTGACCCCGCCCTTCCTATAAACGATGGGAGGAGGGACTGGTTTCCTCAGTGAGCATTGATTGACAGCTCCATGAGGAACTGTGCAGCGCTGTGGAGGCGGGGCTGCTGTGACTGGGCGTGTCTTAACTAATAGCAACGCCCACAATCAAGGCTTTTTTTTTACCATTTCCTGCTCGTGACAGGTCAGCATAAACCTGGGGGTGTTTTTACACTTTAAACTGACAACTGGGTGAATTGTTGAAATCCTATTTTAAGATCTTTTCATCTCAACAAATTGTACAAATATTAGTCACTGAATATGAGACACAGTCCACACTTTACCAGCCTCTGTTCAGTATGCATTATGTTATACTATCTTTTATTTTTTGGTTATTATGGGGGACTGTTTTTGATTTGTGCATTGCCTTTTTTTCTGTCCCCCCACATTTTTGTTCTTCTTTGTTGTTTTTATGTTTTGGCAGAGTTAGGTAACGTCCCTCCTGGTGAGTAAAGTCCTTTCAGCGTTTAATCTGTGTAACGACGCATGTTTCCTCCCCTTGTTGCACTCAGAACTAAACTAAATGTGTAACATGAGCAGGTGCATGAGGTGCAGCGAGGTCTGACTTCCCTCCCCATCTGTTGGCTGACCTTACTCCACTCTTTCCCCTCCTACATGTACTATTGCCTCCATGCTTTAGCACCTGCTAACATCTGTCCCCTTCCACAGGAACCGTAGGATTGTGGCTGTTACCGCTCTGTAGGTCAGCTGACCGCGCTGCTCATCAGGAGCAGCAAAATAATGACCTTTCATTATGTTGTCACACGTCAGCCATCTAAACTTCACATTTACACCATCTACACCAGACGTAGGCAACTGGTGGCCCGGGGGCCACATTCGGCCCTCAGTCTCATTTTATGCATCCCTCAAAGTCAATGTACAAAATGACCGAAAAATACACTAAACAAGTGCAAGAATAGATTAAATCAACAAAAAAATACCACATTGCAGGAAAATACAGTAAAAGACAAGAGAAAAACACAGAAAATACTCCAGAAACACACAAAAATGAGCAAAATGACAACAATATTACACAAAATGAATCCGAAAAACCCCAAAAATGGCTCTGCAAACACAGTTCTAATAAATAAGTAAAACGGCAACAGAAATATACAAACATTTCTGCCAAAAACACAAAATGACAGCACAAATACACAATATGACTCCAAAAAACATACATTTTACAGAAAAAATACACAAAAGGACTACAGAAACGCACAAAATCCTCACAATGAGCAAGACAATAATAAACATACACAGAATGAGTAGAAAAACACAAAATAACTATAATAACTCTGTGTTCTTTCCTGTATTGATGCTCAGATCATTCATTATTCTAATGCAGACATGAATGTTGATCATGTGACCCTCTGATCAAACAAGCCCTGCTGTGATAAAACGTTTGTTTGTCTTTATAACCTTTCTGAGCTGACCCCACGCTGACTCTTTGATTCATCTTTTCTCATCAAACTCAGTGAGGACTGAGTTTATCAGTAGCATGAAGCTGCATCACCTTATATTCTCTCTTTTACATCATTTTAACCAGATTTCAGGCACTCAAACTTATTAAACTCAGAATAACTCAGAGGTTTTTAAATGATTTTCTCTCTTTTTTTCTGAAACAGAAAACGGAGACGACAGTAGCAGTGACGAGTCAGCCCAGAGCCCGTCTGCTGACGGAAAGTGAGTACATCCCATAATTATGATATTAGTGACTAGAGTCCAGCATCATTTTCATTATTTTCAGCTATTGTACATGTTCTATTGAATTGTTGGATGAAGTTCTCTAGTTGTTTTTTTTATTTTAAAGCCGATTACTTCATCTTTGTTTAGGTTACTGTATATATTCTATTATAATCTATTATTGTTGTATTCCCATCATGTTGTGTGTGAGTCACAACTTGTAACAGTTCGATGTAAATTATTCTATTTGTTTGTTTGTAGCTGTTTGGCATCAGATCTGATGAAGCTCTGTGGAGAAACCAAGTCAAGGAATAAAGTACGTCTAGAATGTTCATTAATAAATGTTACATCACAGTTATGTTTATTTTTTTATATTTCAACAGAAGTAATTTAAATGTTCTCATTGGAGTCATATTTACCTTTTAACATCCTATTTAGATTTCCTCTTAACTGTGTGCGTGTGCGTGTGTGTGCGCGCACATACATGTAATGAAATTAGATGATAAATAAAATACAAAGTACAGCCCTGTGTGTGTGTGTGTGTGCGTGTGTTTTGTTGATGCTAGTTTGATTGTATTTTTTAAATGTGTGTGTACGTGTCCAGGCTAGAAGGAGGACCACCACCCAGATGGAGCTGCTGTACGCTAACAGCGACGCTGGCCCTGACACACCCAGTGCAGACTTCTCTGGTCCAATGCTGCCTCTGGCAGAAACCACAGATGGAGGAGGAGACGTGGACGTGTCGGGTTCATCCAGCAGAGACTACACAGCTCTGTCTCCTGGGTTCTCCTCCAAAGCAGGAAACATGTAAGTCTGGGTTTCTCTGATAACGTATATTTCTACTGCTTCCTGTTTTGTTTCAGTCGTCCCACACACATCATCCAACATTCTGTTTTCATTATACACTCACTTTGGACAGGCATGCTACATATTTTCAGCTGAATTTCCTGTTGTCTAAGAAAATTCGAGTGACATATTACAGATGTAGACGTACTCTAAAGGAGATTCTGGGACCTAGAACGGTTCTAAGGCCTAACAGAGATTTAGTATCGTTAGACCAATCAGCTCCATCTAAAACCCACAATAGATGTAGTAGAGTTACATTCTGCTGTATTTCATTGCCCATCTTAAAAAAAAAAAGGTATATGTTTGTAAATGATTGAAAAACAATAATGGTAATGATAACTAGGTAAAACCTGTATTCACATGGCAAATATGTAATTGGCAATTGAAAATTAAATTGCCAAATACAATTGTTCATGTGAAAGACATTTTATTGTGTGTATTTTGTTGAGTAATGTCCCTTAATGTTGTTCTTTTTACCAATTGAATAAAAGTAATAATGCAGGAATGGTACTGGATCTCCAAGTTATAGTGAAAAAAGTATTTATTATTGTTATTTTTTTTATGTGACGTCATGAACTTTGACCCCTACTGATCTTTTTACTGGTAGGTCGTACAGCTTTGGTCTAATTAAATCAAATAGTCCACTTGAGATGAGCTTTTTATAAATGTAATAAATATTCAT
The DNA here is from genome assembly GCF_900634775.1 of Gouania willdenowi. NCBI lineage: Eukaryota > Metazoa > Chordata > Actinopteri > Blenniiformes > Gobiesocidae > Gouania > Gouania willdenowi. Next base: position 71,648,315 of record NC_041049.1, read on the forward strand.
AGAGATATGGAAAATGCTGTTTTTTGACACTTGACCTTGACCTTGAGGCTTCAGAAAAGGTCGACTGCATTAGTGCTGCATTAATAGTCGAGGAGGAGAAAAAAAAGAAACTCCTACGAGATCAACTGTTAAATATAATAATATATTTCATTCAAAAATGCTTTTCATGAAAATAAGACACTTTACAAGTTAAAACAACAATAGCAAAAACTGTGATTAAAACAAAGAACTATTAATCAATAAAGAGAAATTAAATCAATAATAATAAGGAGAAATTAATTGTTGAAACGTGAAGTGAAAAGTTAATATTTATGAAGTGTTTTTAAAGTGGTCGTAGTTCATTAAGGTTCAGAAAGGTTGGTGACCTCTGCATTAGTTTATCAGAAAACTTAGTGTGAAATGAACATTTTAAATAAAATAAAACTCTTTGTAGGAACAAAGATCATGTTTGTTTGTTTCCATCATGTGTTTTATTTGTTTTGTGTCATGTTTTATTAATTTAGTGTTGTCTCCTCATTGTGTTTTGTGATTAAAATGTTCAAACCCAACGTTCAGTTCTGGCACCAGAGCTTCACCAGCGGTGGAAAGGCGAGCTGCGGAGCCTTCGCCGCTGTCTCGCAGGAAGACGTACGAAAAAGCACACGCAGCGGCTGACAGGGCAAAGGTCAAAGAAATTAAACAGTAAGAACTTGTTCGCCAAGCGCTGTGGCTGCAAAGCTGAAAACGAAACGCAGCACAGCTTCTACTAATACTGCTTTTTAATAAGCATGTGGTGTTAAATCTAAGTTCTATACTGTACATAACAGTGATTCATGGGATTCTTCTTTATTCTCTTTGACTCAAACTTACTATTGAACGTAATTTTTCACCGTTCTTCCTCTGGTCCATGTGATTCTGATTTCAACAACTTCTATCTTTTCCACTTTTGTCAGGAAAAAAAAAGTTACTTATTGACACCAAAATTGGCAAATTAAATGTGAAATAATGGAATATTCCATACAGACAGACATATCCTGAAATGAAATTTTTTGCCCGAAACCAAAAACCAAACAATTTTATGAAATTCATATTAATGCTTCAAAAAATAAATAAATAAAAAATATGAAAATATTTATTTAGCACTGAATTCCAACAATGCACATTAGAAAATAAAAAATAAAAGTTTACCTTGTCGCCACTTATACATTAAATAATATTTTACAGTCAAATTAAATGTTCTCTCATTAAAACACAAATGTCACTAATATTTTGACAAGCTTACAGTTTTTAATCACATCACATGACACAATGCTTTACTGTAGAACCATGCATCGGTTCACTTCAGCTACAAGAATTGAAAATAAAAAATAACTCTAAAACCTCATTTCAGTTTTTAAAGTCCCCATAAATCTCAGATTACCTGAGTTCATTTTTACTCATTTTTTACACAATGAAACAGAAATCTTTACAAATTCTTACATCAACTTGTTGTTGTTCATTAAAAATCTGCCAAACGTAGAAAAAAAAATCTCGACCATTCAACGTACCACAACTATTATTGATTTTGATTGTGGTTTGTTCCTTATTGATTGTTGCATTACTGCCATCACCTGGACTCAAACGTAACTGCAAAGATAAAAAAGAAAAAGCACAGCTCATGGTTTTTAGTGTAAATCTGAATCTATGTAAAGCAGAATATGTCTATGGAAGCATGTAGAAAGCTCTGGTTGTCATGTGCACATACTGTATAAAGAATAATTACTGTACAATATGTCAGAGTAGCATATGCAGAATATGAAAATCAGTGTATTTACCACAATGATAAAAATAATTTAAATAACAATAAATCAAACAAAGCAAAGAGAGAACAAATGGTTTCATGTGAAGCCTGTATAAATATTAATTTATAGGAATACATATAATCTTATATCACCTATACATTCATCATACACAAGTATATACTCACCTATTTACTATTTTTACCTTTAACACATATACTTACTATTTAAATATGAATACATAAAGTTTATCTTCTTGAAGCATGTTTAAATAATAAGAGGCTAATAAAACATGCTCCTAAATGGAATAATAATTATTAATGCAATAAATACAGCAAGAACAGTGCTAAGAATATTAGCGTTAATTCTTTAAAAATGGTGCTTTCTATTAACAAACTTTGGTTTTCCTATATTTCTGTTGTTCTTGGAACTCTGTCATGTACACAGTCTTTCTATTCCCTGTTGTTCCAAAAAGCAGGATTACTGCTATTTGACTGTATGAGTTCTGACTAAAAGTGTAATCTGAGTAGATTAAACCTCCAGATACAGCATAGCATTAACTCTGCCACCAGCCTCGAGCTAATTGTGACTTTTTTGTTCTTCTCATTGTATTCATCATCCACCCATTTTCTTTCCTGTTCTGTGCAGTGAGACTTCATGTGTGTGAACACTATTTTTACATTTCAAACTACTGTTATTGTTATTTACACTTTCACAGCTATCGTTTACACACTGAAAAAAGTCTTTGTTTTTCAGATTGTTTTGGTTTCAGTTCTCATGCCGTGCTATGGGATTCAATCACAGCCCGATTTTCAGTTTGGAGTCCAGGACAGAAAAGAAAAACAAAAATCAATTTCTCATGTATTTGTGAGTCAAATATTACGACGGTTGGTGATACCGAATCATTGACACATACCGATATATGAATGGGACCCATTTCTCCATATGTGGGCCACATTCTTCAAGTGACTACTCCTCCGTTAATGCTCGTTGAATCATCTGTAATTTGACATAGATATTCTATGAGCAAATGTCTAGAGCCTCTCAGACCTTTTATTACTCGATGGAACCGAGTCATCTGACTGAATTCTTGTGAACGTGGTACGTAACAACCTTGTTATTATTATAAAATGATGTAATGAAGAGCACATGGAACAGTAGATTTGTAAAAGGTTGAAATAAATAGAAGAGGTGGGCTTTGATTTCAGTTGTTCCCATATTCTGACTCCATGCAGTCCTACACTTCTACCAGCCCTGTTTAAACAGCTCAGCACACGCTTTAATTATGCAGCGTAATTAGCAGCACTACCATCTCTTTTCATAGCCTTGTCATCAGGAACCAGAGGAGCAGCCCACTACTTCCTCCCCCACATCACTGCATGCAGTAACTACGTCGCTGCACGCAGCCATGTGACACCATATCTGGGAGGGCTGTGGTTGTCCTGCAGCATGAACAATAAATACAGACGACTAAAAAATATCTAAAACTACTATTTATTCCAGTTAAGGAGACCTTTACATGATTACAATATTGTAAATAATTCATTCACGTTTGTGAGTTCACTTTAGGGTTATGGTCAGTTACATTTTTCATTTCATTAAACTAGTTTAGTGTGTATATGTATATATTCTGTTTTTTATTGAGCACTGTCCTTTCTTCTCTCTGTACTATGTACATGTGTGTATATATCGTCTATTTTTTATTATGCAGTTTTTTTATTTTATTTTATTTATCTGCTGCTGGAACTTCCCTTTTTGGGATGATAAAGGTTATCTTATCTTATTTACAATTACTTTTTCAATTACCCATGTTCAATTAGTTACTAGAATTTTTACCACTTAGAAATTAAATTCCAGGTATTTTGTAATTACTAAAGTTCAATTACAATTAAACACAATTACTGTGCCTGAAATAAATGACCTAATAAAAGTGAACCATCTCTAATGCTAACGGGTCATAAATCAGTTGTAAAATACACTAAAAACTAATATCTATCAGCTAATTTATTTCCTATCTATTGATTACCTTGTTCGGCTTCATAATCAATGAAAATATAGGTTTTAATATTTTTGGTGTGGTTGTCTGTATACCTCTAGATTTCTCTCGTCTCCTTTTTCGGCATGTATAAAAAAAAATTTAAAAAAGTGAATGGAACCATGTTGGAAATAAACAGAATAAATAAATAAATAAAATACATAAATATTTTTCAGTATAGAGTAAAATGTAGGAAAGCTTGATATGAAACATATTTGAATAATTATTAACTACATATGTGTTGAACTGTACATGGAACTGTAACATGGTTTCCCAGTTTTGCGTTAACTTATATTTGAGAATTTTTATAGAATTTTCATGGCAATTACAAACTCAATTATTTAAACTCAATTTCAATTTAATTACGTTCACGACAGCAACAGATTTTTAAAATTACAATTATAATTATATATTGTAAGCAGCGTTGAACGGGCCCTCGTAACCACACACACACGTCTGTACGTGATGCACGTTGAGGTGTGTTGATGTTGGGGCGTGGCAGAAATGTTAAAGTGTAGCTGATCATTTTCAAGGATTATATCACAAACTTTCCTGCATTGTTCTGTGCAAATATAATGTCTATGATTTCCTTTTACCAATAGGTGGTGCTATGACTATGAATGACGGTTGGGTTAAACGATAACTAATTTTTTTGGAATACAAATGAAAGCTGCTATAATTAATTAGCATCTATTAGCTCTACAAACTGTTAATAACTTCCATAAACATAGCACATCATCCTAGTGAACAGGCTGCTAAGAGGTATATTTATAAACATTCAACTTTATTGTCAAGATTGTTTAATAACACAACCAAATAAACATGTATGTTTAAAACAAAAATATGAATGTGTGAAGTACTTTAACAGTGCAGTGTTGGATGCAAGACGTATCTCTATAAAAGCAAGGTGTGTGTGTGTGTGTGTGTGTGTGTGTGTGTGTGTGTGTGTGTGTGTGTGTGTGTGTGTGTGTGTGTGTGTGTGTGTGTGTGTGTGTGTGTGTGTGTGTGTGTGTGTGTGTGTGTGTGTGTGTGTGTATAAATTATTTAATAATGACGTAGACGTGTTTTTCCTCATTGTGACACATTGATAGAAAGTTGATATGTCAAAGATATTTATTGAATAGATAAAAATTAGTTTTAAAAAAAGAAACAACGTCTGGCTCACCGATGGCGTCTGTTCCCGCGTCCTCATGTGGTTTAGGAGGTGTTTGATTTGTTTCTGTGTGAATATAAAACAGATGTAAATCATTAGACAATAATGTTACATTGTGTAATCTTTGAGAATGTGTTTGTGGTAAAAATAAATAACAGTATTAACCCAGATCAGAGAAATCCAGTCAGAATTTTGCAGAAGTTCCACAGTGATGATGTCATCAATGCCAGCTGAGCGCATGTTCAATTCTCTCAAAATATTATTTTTTTTCTATTTAAATGTTCATGAGTTTTTTAACGCAAAAACGCGATCACTTTTTTGTAATAAGAATAATAATTTTTTTTAAAAAGCGCTGCATTACAATAGGGTCCTACACACCATTGGGTTCAGACCTTAAGAACGCCTTAATTGTAATGAATTATCAATTACATGATTACAATGATAATTGACCCCAAACCTGTTCACACCTCAGTGGAAGTACCAAATGGTTCTTCAAAATTTTGCACACGTCTAAAAAAAAAAAAGAGGTCAAAAATATCCCAAAGGAAGTACATTTGTAAACTGTCCAGCTGTTTGTAAAACTAAGAGGAACATCTGCTTCTTCCTCTGAAACCTCTTTTTATGTGAATAAGCTGCATCAAAGCCTTTGTCAGTGGACATTTTATTATTATTAATAATTAGCTTCTTTCCTCATGTGTTTTAATTGTGCTCTGAATGTCGCTTTTATCCTTTCATTCATAAAAAGGACTAACGAGGCAGAATGGAAGGTACAAAGCATTCATGGACATCAAACTTCAGTGTAATGGGAATATTAACTTTTATTACAGGTCCTATGATACTAAAACATGAGGAAGTGTTAAACATTCTAAGGAATTTCCCAAAACTCCTGATTGCTTTTTTCCCTCTAGGAATGACAGATGCCACCACTTCAATTCCAACAAATCTCTTCGCCCTCTTCTTTGTGATCAACACAAGTACATGATTTTCTGTTGATTTTTTACCTCAAAGCTCACTAATACTTCTCTGTGGGTGTATAGGCCAATGGGGGATCTTTAACCCAGTCACATGGTGTGTTAGGAGATCTCTTTAAAGCCTAATGGGACACATTTTACTCATGAATATTAATCTCTCTACGTCTACCAATGAATTATCTATGTCTGTTCTAACTTTACTTGTTTAAACTTGTGATGTCCTGGATCAAGGCTCTAAAGGTGCGTGCTGAACGTGATTGTGAGAACAATAAATGGAGAGTATTTATACCAGACTAGGACACAATCCTTCATCCTTCCATCTGCCAGGCGGCGTAGCTAACTAGCGCCCCACCATGTGGTCTCCTAGTCTACTTAATGTTCTGTAAATCCTGATGATCTGCTTACAAAATCCAATCAAGAATTGTTTCATCTCGCTTTCCAGTAATCACAGATCCAGTACAGTCATTAGCATAAGGTCAAATTAATCAAAGGGCACTTTGACGAGGACTTCAATCATTCAGTATCCAAAAACAACAGCTTACATTTCAAACATTGAGCTCACCCTGTAGTGTTTACTAAGTTATGTTAATCATATACTGTATATAGTACGGTGTCTTATTTTGTGACTAAAAGAGAAAAGAGCACAATTGTGAACAACAAACAAATCCAAAGAAATGACACGATTTATGAGAAAGCATTAGCATAATTTTTATATTCATAAATGGAGAGAGATGAGAGCAGGGCTTGATTAATTTTAAAGTTTCCTGTTTGCATAAAAATCAAAGCATAAGAGGAAATGTTATAAAACATTCTTAAAGTTTGGAATACAGAAGCTCCAAAAGGACACGGTAACTCTCCGTGAACTGAACCTGCTTACTGACAGGTTATGTATGAGAGACCCTGGGTTACTATCTGGCTCCGCCCACCTCAATACGACTATTGGGTGTGAACACGCCTTTAGAATAGTTTCATATTCCACAAATACCTGCAAGAGAACGTCAAGCTCCATCAGGGTGAAATAAGCTGCTCTCTTCCGGCGCGTTGCCATGGTAGCTCGTGATAGCTTTGCTCCATTGATGATGGCTTTTTATCGTGCTCGTGCACGTGAGTAACTCAAGATTGACATACTTAGAGTTGATTGACCCACTTCATACCAGCTGTAATAGAACTGGATACTTTCTTTTTTCTGGAACATCCCTCTGGTCCTTTATGTGTTTCAACTTTTATTTGATGTAAACCCAAAGATGCATTGATTTAGTTGATCAGCTGATATGAAAGCACCGGGGCACACCCCTTTCCTTTCATAAGCAGGACAATTATTAGCACAATGTCAGCATTTTAGGCTAAATACCAACTTCACCCCAAAGCCTCATTAATCTCTTTCCATTCATCAGCCTTTTTTTTCCATTTCCATTAATTTTTCCTAACGCAGAGCTTTTGTTCCTCCCTCATGCTGAATATTGACTCTATGCTGCTACGCTCATATTTATTCCTACAGCTTTTGTGTGTTTACAATAATACTCTATGATTAAACAATGTCATCAGGCCATTAGTGAACGATCAAGGCTTCAGATGATGCTCATGCCCTTCTTTAGCATCTTGGATTGTGTTTATAGATTTTTCGACTATTGATTCATATCTTTTCTTCTCAGTTGACGAAGGTGACGGCTCATAATCTTTTCCATGTCTTTCTGCATTTGATTTCTAACACCACACTGGGTTGCATTATGTGCATGATGCTGTTTGTCTTTTCTTTTCTGATGCACTCAGGTTGTCTCATAAGGTCACGTCCATGCTAACGTCCATGCTAACGTCACACGTCTGTGTTTTCCAGGGGGATTATTCACCAAGTGCCATCCACTAAGAGCAGCAGGTCGGCAACCTTGCAGTGCGTCCATGTGGCAGAGGGACACAGTAAAGCTGTCCTTTGTGTCGACTGCACAGATGACCTCCTCTTCACTGGATCCAAAGGTAAACCACCAGTCTGTTGCTCCATCACACCTTCCTTTAATTAGGGCTTATTTTTCAGCTTTACGCCTTTAGTTGGTGTTCCTGTTACAGTGCTAAACATGTATTACACCTCGACATACTGCTATGTTGTTACCTAACAGAAAATCAACCCTGGAATTCTGGATTATGTTCAGTATGAATCAATACTGTAGATACAATAAAATGTGAAATAGCTTTGATATCTAGTAAGTCCTGGTGCTGTAGATCTCCAACCACCAGTGATGGACTGGGACAGAGATGGTAGAAGCCATTACTGCTCACTATGTGACTCTTTGTCTTATTTTTAATTATTATTCACCCAGAAAACCTGAAAAGGGGGAACTTTAACCCCTTTTTTTTTGTCCCATTTTTGCCCCTTTTCAAAACTTTTTTCAAAACTATCTTTTGCCAATAAATATCCTTTTTTCCCTATTATTTGTCAATTTTTGCATGTTTTTTTTTTTTGACACTCCATCCATCCATTTTCTTCCGCTTTTATTCGGGGCCGGGTCGTGGAGGCAGCAGTCTCAGCAGAGATGCCCAGACCTCCCGATCCACGCAGACCTCCTCCAGCCGTTCTGGGGGGACCCCGAGGTGACACCAGGCCAGCTCAGAGACATAGTCCCTCCAGCGTGTGATGGGCCTTCCACGAGGCCTCTTCCCAGTAGGACATGCCTGAAACACCTCCGAGGGAGGCGACACGTTTATCCAATTTTCTTTAATGTTTTTGGCCACTTTTCATCCTGGTAAGCTACCTTTTGCCCAATAAATACCACTTGTTTCATATTTTTTGGCCCATTTTAGTCACTTTTCACTCTTTTCTTCAGAATCAGAATCAGATGCTTTATTTGCCAAGTACAGTTTACAACAATACTAGGAATTTGACTTGGTAGTTGCAGTGAAAGAATACACATCAACACATCGGAGCAGCCATTTGCGGAGCCCACACGCCACATTTTTGTGACTTTTGGACCATTTTTGTTCAGCTCTTACTATGTCTGCCTCCACAAAAAAAAAAAAAAAAATCAATCGATCACTAGCTACAATTAAGCCTGTGCTTTATTTTCAACTTGCCTCATAACATGAAATGCGTTTTAACACTGACAGTGTGAATTTTCCTCCAGATCGAACCTGTAAGGTGTGGAATCTGGTGACGGGTCAGGAGATCATGTCTCTGGCCGGACACCCCAATAACATAGTGTCAGTGCGCTACAGCTCCAGTTTGGTCTTCACCGTCTCCACCTCGTATATCAAAGTCTGGGACATCCGTGAATCTGCCAAGTGCATCCGAACGCTAACGTAAGTAAGAAAAAAGCTACATCTAATCATGGAAGTCTTAATTACACAGATATTGCTGCATTTTTGCAAGATTGAAAAACTGAAAGAGTTTTTGGTGATGGGGAGAAATTCTTTAGCAAACACTTTATATTGTGAGGTCAAAAGGTCTCAGGGGCACATTGTTAGATCAGATGTGTTGATATTGCCACTTACTGTATCTGGATCAGAGATCCTGAAGATTGTACATGTTCATTTACACTTTAAAATTCACACCTTTTTCTAAAATTTTTGCATAAACGCATGTATACATACATTGCATTTGTTGATTTTGTGTATGTGTATGGTGAGTGGTTTTTCTTAATAACTCAAACACTGACATACACACCTTAACCTAAGCACTTTAACTGTAACTATTCTATTAATACACTTTGTATTGTTGATTAATTGATTGTATTTATGCCTTGTGAATCTGGTGCATTTCCAATATGTAATTTTTTACATTTGTTCATCAATGTGCACTGTCCTTTTCAAACAAACAACTAAAAAAACCAAGCCTTGGAACACATTTCTATCCCTATTAATAACAATACAGTAGTCCATATGTATGGTCACCTCCATTTTTTGGGGAAAAATTGCAATGAAATATGCAATCCAGAATTTCATAAACATTAGTCAATTACAAACTGAGATATTAATTTTTTAACATTTCCCCAATGATGAGAGATTAGGATTTTTGATTTTTGAAACTGATCCTGAATCAGTTTATTGATCCTGATTCCCTCCATAGTTTAATAGAATCTTCTGTGGCTTAAGTTCTATCTTTGGTAAAATATTTGTCTAAAATCCAAAAGCTTTTTATCTTTAATTCTGTTAACAGACAAACAAATGAATAGATAACGCTGGTTTTCAGGCTATAAAGTGCACCAATATATGGGCCGCATTCCAATAATTTAGCAATTTTCTAAGAAAAATCTACACAAACATAGGCCACACCCTATTGGCTGATGAGGGTGTCCTTCAGATGAATCGGCCAATCAGAACACGTCTGTCTGTCCTCTTTACGTAAGCTTCTCCATCTCTGGTAGAGGAGGGCGGCGGCACCTCCTCTAGCCCCGCCTCTCACCCCAGCCTGACCTACCCAACCCTCAGAGCACCAATCACTGCTGAACTAGATTAACGCAGTAATTTAACGTCTTTAAGCAGTTTCTGACATGTCATTGCCATGGTGATGAGGGAGTGTGTTCATGACAAAATCACTGATCAATATGGGTCCCGGTAAAAGCCGGAATTCCGCCGGAACTCGGAATAATAAGAATAATTTAATAAAATCAATATTCATCCATCTTCTGGAGATAAAAAAATAGATAACAAAAACATATTACATTTTTTAAACAGTAAAAACTCAAAATTAATTCACTAAATAATTGTTTGTGTGTGTGTGTGTCTGTGTGTGTGTGTGGCGGAATTCTGAGTTCCGGCAGAATTCCGACTTTTACCCGGTGCTGATCAATATTCAATGGGAGCGTTAACTATTTAATGTAAATAGTTTCATTTGTCCACCTGGTCTAATGTGATAGAGCTCAATTTTTTGGCGTCATGAAGCTTGAAAACTGAAAAATTCCACAAATTAGTCGCGTCAATGTTTAAGCCGCAGGGTTCAAAGCGTGGGAAAAAAGTAGACTGTAAATTACGGTATTATTACCTCCTTGGTGGAAGTAACAAACAAAGAGGAGTTAATCCTTCATTTATTTCCTCTATGTCTTTACTGACTAGTAGAAATGTTGTTCCTTTGTTTCCAGGTCTTCTGGTCAGGTGAATGTTGGAGACGCGTGTGCGTCGGCCATTAGTCGGACCGTCGCCATCCCAGCAGGAGAAAACCAGGTCAACCAGATCGCTCTAAACCCCAACGGGAGCGTCCTCTACGCTGCCGCTGGAAACTCTGTTAGAGTGTGGGATTTAAGACGGTAAGGAGGACTTGTGGAAGCATTCAGCTTTTTAGGGTTCAGACTAGTCTGCAAGTGGGAATTTACAACACTTTCAAATATCATGGTGGACTGTTTGTATGTGTTTGAATTTAAAGGGTTAAAAGGTTTATAATATAATAATCTTTGATACTGTAATGTTTCCAAATGGGCCTCAAACCTTATTTTTGAACTATGAATACATCATCAGACTAAAATATGTAAACAACAAACATTTTGGCACATAACGACCAAAATAATGCAACAGCACGCTAATGACGTTAATTACAAGACTGTATCTCATCTACACACATGGATGATTGAGCTGATATTTCTATCATCAAAGACTTTAAATAATGATGATTTCTTTTTTTATGTCTGTGTTGGTTTGTTTTCATAGCTTTGATTAAGGCTGAGTTAACACTGTACATCCTGACGGGTCTGATCTGCTTGTTTGTTGTGGTTTTACACTAAAATAACTTGTAAAATTAACACAAAAACTTATGTTTTTTGTTCATTTGTCATATTAGTTTAAAAGTTGTTTGAGTTGAATTTGTACAATAGACAAATAACAGATGGTCATCAGTGTTCAAACTGAGATAGCATCCTATCAGAGCTTACTGTATGTGCTTACACTGTTTATCATGTGTTTCATTTGTTTTCCTGCACTCCCTGAGATACAGTAGCTGTCCCACTTTCAAATGCCTAACACGCACCGTGTGTCGATATAAAGCCATATTTGTTCCCACGCTATCTGATTCAACAGCTGCTCACAAACTGGATTCATTGACTTTTGGAAGTAAAACACATTATTATACTAAACTACACTATAATTGTCCCTAAATTTATGTTTTAATGAAATATTATCTGACTTTTTACGCATATTGCCACTTACACTCAACAATTAGATTTGTAATATTCTGTCATAAAAATGTGGGAAGAAGCTTAAAAAGAAAAACTACAAAGAAAATGCAAATGACACACATTACTGCCCTTGATGAGTAAGTTCTCCCCGTAATTAAAGGCAACTGAGCTAATCATAACATTAGAATGCCATTCACATTCATTTGACTTTAATGTTTTCTACAAAGCTAATGTAAAAAAAAAAATAATAATAATTAACTGAGTCTAAATTTTCAAGACTGTCCTCGAAGGCAAACGTTTATGGTTTGTAGTGAATCTGGCACCAAAGCTCTACTGTTTTCATGTGTTGCTGGTCTGAGATTAAAATGTTATTTAGAAAATCATTTATTATGTGTCATTTTTATTTCTTCTTATTAGTGATGGTCTGTGTGAAGTCCTCAGTGGAAGTGCCAAATGCTTCCTCAACAACTTTGCATAAATATAAAATAAAATATAATTTCAAAGAGGTCAAAAACATCCTAAAGGAAATATATTTGTAAACAAGCATCTCCAATACTATTTCATACTTTTATTTTTACTCATAAATCGAGGTATATTAGATTCACTACTATTGGCTGCTTGTCTAAAAAGTCCCGCCTCCAACTAAAACTAGTAACAATATTTGTGATATTCTTAATTTAACTTTATGAGCATTGTTTTTATTGTTTTCTATCAGATTTGCATCCACTGGAAAACTGACTGGTCACCTTGGCCCAGTGATGTGTCTGACTGTGGATCAGTCTGGAAATAACCAAGATCTTGTGATCACTGGGTCCAAGGACCATTACATCAAGGTAGGATTCATCTGAAGTCATCATTAGTTTATTTTCATATTCTGGAAATGATGTAAATCACTGTTTTGCTCCTGCAGCTGTTTGATGTGTCTGAAGTCTCTCTGGGAAGCATTGGTCCCACACACAACTTTGAACCCCCCCATTATGATGGTATCGAGTCACTGGTCATTCAGGGCGACGTTTTCTTCAGCGGGTCCCGAGACAATGGCATTAAAAAATGGGATCTGACTCGTAAAGACTTGGTGCAGGTACTACAGAGTAAACAGTGAATGTACAACAATGATCACTATTGGTTACTAACCGTCTCCTTTTCAAACATTAGCAAGTCCCAAACGCTCACCGTGACTGGGTTTGTGCACTGGGGGTGGTGCCAGGATCCCCTGCCTTGCTGAGCGGCTGCAGAGCTGGGGTTCTCAAGCTGTGGCACACGGACACTTTGGGGACTCTCGGGGAGCTCAAAGGTCACGAAAGTCCCATCAACAGCATCTCCACTAACAGCACTCACCTGTTCACCGCCTCTGAGTGAGTCCCACATCAGGATCTGTTTATCCTCTCATCTGTGATTGATTACTTAAGCCTGCGTGTCTGACTATATATATATATATATATATATATATATATATATATTTTTTTTTTTTTTTTATTAGAATTTTATTTTGGCAGTCTTCAGAATAACAGAAATAAACAATTGTTTAACTAATCAATCAATAGGTTGAAGCAAAATCTTATCCACACTGATCCCATCACAACAAACAAAACATGGTTCTCTACATAATATAAAAAATATGTAATAATAATAATTAGGAAATTAATGTTACTTGTTTTACAAAACACATTCAATATATATTCTGCACAAAGTTCTATATATACAGTTTATACATGCACATCAAACATATATACATATATGTTCACACATAAATACAGACATACATGTACATGATATGTACATAATATTAATAATTTAATATTTACTACACAAATTTCATCAAGTCAGTTTTTAATATAAAATATAGTGTCACAAATGATTATTCCAAAACTTCCTCATTCACAAGTTAAAAAACTGAAACAAAAATCAACAAAGCTGATTAAATCAAGTTACAGTTAATAATCAAAGTTGACTAGTTTATAGATCCTTAAAAAGTATTAAAAGGCATTAAATTCATGAATCTAAAAATAAGCCCTTAATTGTCGTTAAAATGTCTTAAATCAGTGTTTTAAATTGTCTTAAATTTAACACGTAACAAGTATGATTTTATGATTGTAATTAGTCTCACATTTCAAAATAAACATAACAGGGTTTTTAAGTACAATTTACCTGGATGATAGGACACTAACAGGTGTCTATAGATATACAGGAGCTAGATCATGTAGAGCTTTGTATGCTAACAGGAGAATTTTAAACTCTATTCTAGATTTTACAGGAAGTCAATGAAGAGAAGCCATTACTGTAGAAATATGTTCTCTCCTGTTAGTACCTGTTAGTATTCTAGCTGCAGTATTCTGAATTAACTGGAGACTTTTTAATGACTTACTAGGACATCCTGACAGTATAGAGTTATAATAATCTAATCTAGATGTAACACATGCATGGATTAGTTTTTGTAGCGGAACAAAGTGTAATTAATATAAAAAATATGAATTATTAATTTGAATATGTTTGGTTAATTGAGTTTTTAAGCGTTCTAGAATCTAGATCACTTCATTTAATTCATTGTTACAGTTTTCTGTTCTTGACGTCAGAATAGAGGTTTAATAAATGTTTAAATGTCAATAAAAATGCAGTGTTTACAATATGTTCATGTTTATTTTACAGAGGTTACAAACATGATGATACATAGTAGGCAGTTATTATGACTCATTAGTATTCACATTATGTACACTAATCTTTTGATATGTACACATTATGAGTGTTATGTAATGGTTTCTAACGCTCTGTTAAAGTAATGAAATTAATAAAACTTTACTAAAATCAATATTATGGACTATGAATGTAGAAGTTTTGATTGAGAGAATTCGTTAGGTTGTAGACCACCTTTTGCCAGAATTGTGTGTGTGTACGACAGCTCTGTTGTGTAACGTGAGAAGCCTTTCCTGGTGCGTTTCACCAGGATTCTTCATCTTTTCTGTACTGGCTCAATGGATGTTGTCTGGGCCTGAAGGGGTTTGGTTCTTTAACCAACCAAGTTCTCAAATCAAAGATGCTAGAGTTCATTTTAAGTTTCCTCATTGAAAACTATAAAAATATATTGGCTCCAAAAAGGGAAAAATTGCTTGTCTAATTCACAAATGGAGATAAAACTAAAGTCAGTCCTTGTGGAGGTGACTGGACGTCTAACCATAACCCAAAAGTTCAATTCATTTCTGAAACATTCTGCATAACTAAACTGAAAACCTTCTGACTCTTTAAGTCAGAGGCAAAGAGAAGAAAAAGACAAGAATAGTATTCAAAATCAAAGATCCAAAATTAAAGTGGCTTCAGCATTATAAACAGGTTGTGTTTAGCCTTCGAATGTTCAAAAGTACAAAAACTAGCAATAATGTTCAACATATACACAAACACAAAAAACTTTCTAAAATAAATAAATGTCAACAATCTGAATAATATTCGGTATAAATTTTGACCAATTCTGCTTTACAAAACCTGCTATAAAACGACCATAAATGATGTGCATTTAAAGCACAAAACAGCTGCTCCAAAACTAAAACAGTAATTTTTCAGCCTTAGCACAGTAATGAAAGTAAGCTGTGTGTATTCCAGGTGCACATTCTGCTGTTGAAAATGCATTTTTCTCAGCTATACAATGCTAAACGTATCAGGCTAACAAGCTGCTGTTAGCGATGACTCAGCAGTAGCGACAGACTGTTTATTTACAACAACATACTGATCAATAGTCCCTGGATAACAGTCACGCTGTTGTTTTGGTGCAGAGGCTTCCATCACGTCCACCAACGCAGCGTTAGCTTAGCTTCACCGATGCATCTTTTGGAGACAGATAAGTAAATAATGCACATATTTCCGCTCTGAGAAGCTCGTCCTGCTCTCGTATTGACTCGTCATGATTGGTGCACGTGATGTAAACAGAAACACGCTGACTATGTTTCTTCTTCTTCTGTTTTACTGTGTTTGGCACGGTGTCCCTCAAAAAAATGTAGCGTCACTGTAAACAGGAAGTACACTGCAGCTAGCAAAGTAACGGACAAACGCACCATATTTTAACGGTAACTGCGTTATTTCTTTAAAAAATATTGCGTTACAGTACTAGTTACTGTCAAAAGTAACGTTGCAACACCGGTTGTCAGTTATAATCATCAAAATGAAAAGAAATAAACACTTAAAATATATCAGTCTGTGTGTAATGAATGAATATAATATACAAGTTTCACTTTTTGAATGGAATTACTGAAATAAATCAACTTTTTTATGATATTCTAATTATATAAGATATGAAATACTATTTACCAAAGCCTTTCCTGTTACTTTCCTGTTTTCCAGTGACCGAACTGTGAAGATCTGGCGAGCACGTGGTGGACTGGACAGCACTTTAGAGTCGGTTGACAATGTGGATGACGTGGTTAGTAACTGACCACTGCAGAGGTTGTTCCAGCATGCTTTAATGAGGCCTGCCCTGCACTTTGACCCCTTCAACATTATCGCCCAGTCCTACCACGCATTTCCACACTCTGAGATGTCTTGGAGTATTCCACCCATCGTCATTTCATCTGAAGACAGCAGAGAAGCTCTTCAGAGGAAACATCTGATAAGGATTCGTCTAAAGACTCGTTTGCATTTCAAAGGATTCATTTGATGGATTCTGTGGAAAAACCTGGAATTCTGGAGTCAAACACTTGTGCAGTTTGAAGGATGTTGAACAAGGAAAGGCGACGGGTTGTAGCTGGTCCTCACAACCCAACTTTAATCCTCAGACTTTAAATAACCCTGGGAACTTTTCATCACATATAAAAACGTACACCTTCAGCCCCTCCCCCACCCTTCTACTTGTCCTCAGCGACCAAACTTTGCTACGTGTCAGATCGGCTTCACTTATTGTCAGATTATTGTTAAAGTAATGAAGCACAGATGTTCACTGTCGCATAACAAAGTCTCACCTCTTTGATGTGTGTTTAATATTTAGCCACAATTCACATGTAATGCTAACCATACATTTCAAAGACCAACAAACATATCAGCAAAGCTACTGAGCTCTCCATGCTTAATGCTGAATATACATCACGCACATGATGCTGTTTATGGCATCCTATCAGCATTAGGAGCATCCTGTAGTTAAAGAGCCATAATCTACTAATCAGAGGTGGAACAATTATTCTCAGTCACTGAGAACAGCTGCAAACTAATCATCTTGTAGCTGTAGTTATTGATTATCACAGTTATCCTAGGATAGTCTTTCACGTGCCATGTCCAGTTATTCTTTTATGAATAAATCCCACAGGTCACTAAGACTATTTTACACTCGTGGTTAATGTAATATTTGTATTTTCACTCTGTGTACGTGCTCGTAACACTCTCTAAACTTAAACTACTGTAACTCCTAAAGCTGCTACGTCTCACATTCTGCATCTCTTAGTAATGTAGCTCTGTGTATTTAGTATTTATGCCTTTTTATTTTATGTTTCTTTAGCAGAGGAGTGGTCTGTAGTGGTGTTGGTCTAAAGTGCATCGACCAGCATCTGTTTCTCAAATCTAGACTTTAAATGTTGGATCAGAGGGTTTGTATGAGTCTGACCCTCAGAATGTTCAGTGTAAGAGCAGCAACATGTCTGTAACTGTAACAATGTTATTCTAATGTGAATGAATGTTAAGTCTCACACTTGATAAAGGACCAGCTTTGACAGGACGTTTAGCTGTTCCTCCACTAAAGGTGTTTAGAGACCAACCATTACAGATGTGTTGTTTTTGGTTTTTCTAATTCTCTATTTGTTTTAATAACCAAGGCCTTCCCCTCAAACCCTGTGGAGCTCCAGTAGCCGTTCGTTAATGGCCGACTCTGTAGTGATTCTGATGTCAGATGCCTGGTGAGAATAAACGCCATCTGTCAAAACACAGCAGCTCTGTGTGGATGATTTTACAAAGATTATCTCAAGGTTGGATAACAATTTCAATATTTGCATTCTATCTATTGTTTTCTTTATTTCTTTTAACACGTTTTAACTATTCTTCATACAAGTAGTAGAGAGTGATTAAACCTGCAGATACTGTACCATGTCTTATTGTTTGCTGTAATATTTCTAACCCAACCCCTCTGAGGACGTTGTTTCTCCAGATGTTTAAAGGGAGGAGGAGACACTAGATGGCAGCAGAAACACTTTGACTCATAGAGTAGAGCTGACCTGTGTCTACTTTAGTCACTATTTAGCTTAAAGAATGTTAGCGATATTTCTCTGTTACTAAATCTTCTGAGACCGAGAGAAAAAAACAATGGATTTTTGAAAAATGTAGATCTTTCCACAATCTAATATGAGAAGTGAATGCACTCGTGACATAAGCACAGGAAAACTGTAAATATTGGGACGTTTCCTTCAATTTGTGAATTTCGATATTTGGAAGAATTATTTTGTAATCTCTCTACGTTCCTACCCTCACCTACGGTCATGAGCTTTGTACAAACGGCCAAAATGAGTTTCCTCCGTAGGGTGGCTGGGCTCTCCCTTAGAGATGGGTGAGAAGCTCAGACATCTGGGAGGAGCTCGAAGTAGAGCTGCTGCTCCTCAGCATTGAGAAGAGCCAGATGAGGTGGCTCGGGCACCTAATTAGGATACCCCCAGGACGTCTCTCTGGTGAGACGTTCAGGGCACGTCCCTCCGGAAGGAGACCCCGAGAAAGACCCATGACACACTGGAGGAACCATGTCTGGCCTGGGAATGCCTCAGCATCCCCCTGGAAGAGCTGGATGAAGTGGCTGGGAAGAGTGTGGGCCTCCCTGCTAAGGATGCTGCCCTCGCGACAGAAGATGGATGGAAAATGTTGTACGTTATCTCTGTCATTTTTACTTTCTCCCGCCAGACATGTGGATGCCCCAAAGAGCCGTATTTGGCCCGGGACCTTGAGTTTGACACGTGGTATAAAACCTCAAACAAAAACGCACAATGAAAGTCACCATGCATACTTTTTAAAAAAAACAAAAATAGGGAGATGCAAAACATTAATTTAGGGAGAAAAATAAATAAATTCTTCCCAGAGTTAGCTTAGCTACATGTACTCGAGTATTGCAGGTTAATACCCTGACACTTTAGTTAAGGTTAAAACAGTGAGAATAGCTTCTGTTGAACTCTCAGCAACTTGTTCAGATGATTGAGGAGCTGCTCTGGAGGCCATCAGACGTCAAGTCTGCACAACTGTCAATCAGACGCACCAATCACCGGCCACCTGATGTGAGAGCTCAGGCTCTAATTGTGCGCTCGTCTCTGAGTTTAGTCGTTGGGCTGAACACCTCCGAGAGAGGATCGACCTTTTTAATCTTCACAAAGCCAAACCATGGACAGCCAAACACCGTGTATTAAACACGCGTCATCCTGTTTTCCAAAGCACCCAGCAGCTGTACACACAAATGGCTCAGCCGGCTTTTTTCACAAGCATATCTGACATGGCTGTCAGTCGCTATAGCCTCTTTGTGCGATATGAGTCTATCAATCCTCATTTAAAAACTGCACCAGCAGCTGTTTCAACAACATGCAGAGATGGGCACAATTTTAACGCTGGTTTATGGCGCTCATTGCCGTGAGTATCACTGACCCTCAGAGGGAGATTTTGACCAACGTCAGCAAAAACCAGGTTTTTCACACCAATCGTTGGTCAACCACCCTGTGAACTAAACTTTGATAAAAGTAGCTGTGCTGGTGCAAAAACTCCCATCGAAGACCACCTTGATTTAAACTGGTTTACACAGCGGGACGAGCTGTTTGTCTTTTGGTTTAACATGTGTGTAGGGAGTTAGCAAACTCTGGTTGTAGTGGTTTTGTTTTAAACTTAGTCTTTTCTCCACAACCTATTAAAATACATGTGCCATTTTATTAGGTACACCTGTGGTTTCATAGTTCCTATGGTGTGTATGGGGCTGTTGCTTATGCTCATTTAATTTACAGTAGTACTATCAACCAATATACATATTATGTATGGTTATTTAAAGAACAAACCAAATGATTGGATTTGTAATTAATAAATAAATATTTATTGTTAGGAGAAAACATTTAATATTTAAATATATAAATGTTTTGTTGATGGAGTCAAGTTGGGGATCTGTTATTTACATTTCTAACAGGCTGCAACCCTAATGATGTGCTCTCATCAACGACCAGTCGGACCATTAACCTTTGACCTCTCCGTAAACATTTGTTCATTTCTCTGAAAAGCATTTCCATTATAAAAGTGTCTAAACTGGTTTGAATATAAGCTCCTAATGTTTCACTATCGCTACAGCTTTTCAGTCTTTTTTTACTGCCACCTACTGACACGGAGGAGTATCCACAGATACATTTTGACACTCATTGCCCAGTAGTTAACTCACACCATCCCAGAGACAGCTTTAGTTATTTTTATCCTAATGAGCAAAAGCAGAATCGAAAGATGAGGAAGACAAAAACCTTCAAAACCCTTTTCTTTTCTTATTCACGTCTTAGTTTTTAAAGCTTTTCTTTGTAAGACCAGAAGATGTAAAGAAATAATACAGCGAGGAGGTGCAAAGTGTGATAAAAGGATAATAAAGCTCATTTTTCAGCGAACCACCCTGAGGAGTTAGACCATGCAGTCTTTAATCAGTCCCTTTCTCATTACAACCGATGGAGCTCCCCTCATCATCTGGATCACCCCCTCAAGGCCGTTGTGAACCAATATACGGCCCTTAGACTATAGAGAAGACCTGACATGAATAAAAGGCTTACATATTCATCACCCGCAGCATTAAAGACACCTGCTCTATATCATGTACAAGGTTCTCTTTGTGCTTGTGACTCATTAAGTCCTGACTTTATATAATCACTAAGGGTTTAGTGTCAGACAGAGAGATAGCTTTAACTCCTGCTAATTGGTAGCTAATAGCTATGTAAAGATAGTCATGTGATTCTGTGATTTTAGGCCTTGGGTACAAAGCATCTTGTTGGACCTCTATTGTAAGTTATGTACACTATAAACTATACTAATATTATTACATTATTATATAAACTTTCTTTTTTTTCACAATAACCTAATGACTCCATATCTACTGGTTGTATTTCATAAATCTGCTCTACTACATTTTAGTGGTTTAATTAATATTGTGTTGTTGACATACATATATATATATATATATATATATATATATATATATATATTTAGTATACAATACCGACCAAAAGTTTTAGAACACCACACATTTTATCCAGTTTTTTACTGAAAAATATTCAGATTATTGTGTCATTGCACTCTGAAATGAAAGCATAGAACAAATATAGGTAATTATAGTGTAAAAAGAAATGATGGAATCCATGAACAATACTGTTCAGCTGGTGCTCATGAGGGTCTGGTACTACAGTGTGTTCTAACACTGTTTTTATACAGACAGAGGAGGAAGGAAGGAACCAAGAAAAGTAGGAACACCTGTAGGAATGAGTAGCACCAGCTTTTTCAAACTGATTCAACCTTTATTGATGCAGAACAGATTTACGTTGTTAACACACTTCATGTTACCTGAAAAAGGCCTATTAGTATCATTCTGAAATTGGGGAACCAAACCTTTTTTTTATCCTCTGGCTGTTCAGTTCTAATCTTTGGACCATTTTAAGCTATTCTTTGGACTTACACGACTGGGATTACAATAAATGCCTGGAAAAATTTGGGTGTTCTAAAACTTTTGACCAGTAGTGTATATATATAATAAATATATGTATATATAATAAATATATGTATATATGTATATTTGAAATCCATTGTTTTGGAAAGGTTGATAAATTCTATATTTTTACTGTGAGGCTAGTAAACTTCTATTAATCCTATTGCTATATTAATCTTTTTAATAAAAGGTAAAGATAGAATGATAGAATCATGGGGACACTCTGGCCACCTACTTAAGACTTAGTGACCCTTGTTCTGGGACTGAAAGTTATATCCGGACTCACTCCCTCAGCTGAATGGTTAGGATTAGGGTTAGATGAAATTTTCTAGCATTCAAATGTGTGAATTGCACGTAGTTTATTTCGATCGCAATAAAATATTGCCTAAAAAAGATGTGAATGTTTTAAAGCTGACCTCTGAAGAATTGAGTAAACAGTTGCTTTCACTCATTTCTCCTTCTCCTTTTTTTCATTGTGTTTTTGGACTGGTTTTCGTTTCTTGAGGAAAGACATGGTTTCCTGCTGCTGTCTATCTCCTGCTCCTTGTAACATCCACAGTTCAGAATACCTGCCACAGTGCACACATGAGCGTCGTACCATTTGCACTGTTTTAAAGGGGTGGTAGCTCGGGTCCTAATGCAGCATGAATAACTGTTTTTAGTATAAAACTGTGCTTAACAACCAGCTTCTTTTTACACAGGGCCCTTTTATTTGAATATAAATTATCTAAAAATCTTTAAAATGTGTACGTGCATATACAGTATATAAAACAGATTTCTGAGGGTACTCAGGACCGTTTACCCTACCAGTCTGATGCCCATGCGTACTGGCCATGTTAGCTTGTCTTGTCTTTACCACGGTTTTGCTGGCACAATCTAACCACGTCAACAGAACATGCACATATTCAGCTGTAAACTCATGCATCACCAGTGTGTCCTGGGAGATGTCTCTCTCTCTAAATAACGTCTCTGTGCCTGTGTCTCACTTTGAAATGAAAAAAAAAAAACAACACACACTGTAAGTTTTAAGCTACAGCAATAACACATGATCAATGATCGTCAACTTGCTAAAAGATCTTATCTAGAATGCGATGTACTTGTCAGCAACTGTAACACAGTGATTAAATGTGTGAAGCTCAAACTTTTCACACTTTCTGTGGTTTTCTCTGTTTCTGCCTTGAATCAGCATCAGCAGGTGTTTTCCTTTTGATTGGAAAGGTACGTGAACAGTTTACGTTTGGCACTGATGCAAGGCTTGGACACGAAATAACAGCATGTGATGAAACACAAGGTACAACAATCTTCAGCGTTTGATTCTTCTTCCATTAGACCAAAGAAGAAGATTCACTTTTTTTTGTAACTGATTTTCAACACAAGTAGAACACATCATGGTTTGTAAACTGACAGTTGTGGAATGTATTTGAGACTCTGGTAAACCCATGAAGTGTTGGGGTTTAATGTCTGTCATAAAACAGGTAAAGGGTTCTGTCCCAGAATATGATGTAGGAAAGGCAAATGATGCTTTCCTTTATATTATATAATGACAGGAGTTAATAGTAGAAGGAATCATATTGTAAAGTACACCACCCTCACAAATATAATACAACTTTAGCCAATCTCTGCAAATACTGCACGGCCCTGTTATGTCCAATCATAGCAACATTTCTGCATGTTTTTTAATTATTTTTTAAAAATCTGTTTATTTGTTTTATAATCACAAAATACAATTACATAAACAGAAAACAACACACTTCAACATAGTACAACAGTACGTAACAATGCAGTCGTTTCATTATGAAATATGCCAAAACTTCACCATTGTGAAACACTACACATTCATACGCAAACTGCTTCCTCCCACCCCAGATGGCCCACCCCAAAACCATTACCCCCTCCCATCAAGCTAAACTAAGGAATGGAGACTTATGTTAAATGATCTGATTCAATGAAGACTATCCAGGGATGCAGGTCTTGTGAAAAAGGTCCAAGCTACCCCTGATGTCGTGGCTTATTTTTCAACATTTCTGCAATTTTTACGAATCTTACAAAGCCAGGAGTGTCACAACAGCCAGTACAAATCTACGGACAGTTTCACCACCTTCAGCTACCAAAGCCGGAGGCTGATGCGCCCCCGTTGGGATCTCCACACAAATTTACAAATCGCTACAAGCATGTGACTCTTCTACGACGCAGGTGTAGCATAAGCCAAAGAACAGATCACACATTTGTGCATCGATATACATGTTTGCACGCACTTTAGTTACAATAACAGTCCCATTGTATAAACCCGATAATCCTGATCCGTTGTTGGCAGCTATTAATCCATTTTTATTGCATTTTATTGTTTATAAAATACGCTGTCCTTATTTTTTAACAGATGTGTGAGGATAGCGTTGTTACCTAAACATTTGCCTTTCAGAGTCAATCTTGCAACAAGGAGAATCTTACAGGAAAAGTACCATTTATTTATTTATATGTATGTTTTTGTTGTAAAAACATATACAACCACTTATTCTCTGTAATATTCTCTGCCCTGAAAACCTTTGAAATGTGATGGAAATGACCCATATTTTGTTAGAATGTTTTGAATCCGAGCCCTTTTGAAAGAATTCAAAGGCATTTTTTTTACCTGTTTATGCAAAGTTTAAGAAAACCATAAAGCCTAAAAAAATTCTGCCTCCATTTAAAAAAAAAAAGCTGCTACAAAATCAGGTGTTTGAGTCGCAACAATCTCACAAATTGGCCACGAATCCCTTGAGGGACTGCCTATAACTCCTTTGTGTATTGTCTTCTCTGCATTGTCAGAGTATTCACTACTTTATTTAAGGCCATTTGCTGAGAAACGACTATGACATCACTTACGGTTGTATAGTGAGCAGCGAGAGAAATCCTTTCAAAATGGAAATGAAACAGGTGTTGGACCTGCAGAATGAACTCTATGTCTTCACTCTGATTGGATGCGACACTCATTGCCCATTTTTAGCTTCTGGGTTTTGATGCTGAGCTGAATAATTAGGTTTGTTTTGCTCAGGTGGTTTGTATCTTTATCCGTCCAATCACAATGTTTTTTATGAAAGCGTTTTTGGTCCATTTTTAAAAAGACGTAGTGTGCTCTAAAAAGACAGAGAATGAAATAAGCTACACAAGCTGAGAGTACAGAGAATGATAATCGACATGTGGGCCGAATAATTTGCAATTACCTCTGCTTTGTGTTTGGCTGATTACCTTCCAGCTGTAGACATCACCTGCATTCTTTTAAACTCATTTCCACCTTTATTTGTTCAGCATTTGTCTCTGAGCTCATTTCATTCAAATGCTTGGTTTTATTACTTTTCCAATGAACCCCATCATTTAGCTATTACATTTCTGACAAATTTCCGTACATTACTCACTTTTTCTCTCTATGAATTTTTTATTCCCTTCTTCCTCCCAACAAATTATTGATATCACAGTGCAATTAAATGAGAACAATGCTTAATTTTCAACAGGAATTATACGATTAGTTTACGTGAAAGCAAATCCATTGCCTAAAATACAGCCCTTTTGTTCAGTTTTATCTTTCTAGTTAACAGTCATGTTCAATAAAACACAAGTGAAAGGTTGCTGCTGCATAAATGTCAGATGTTGAGTGTGAAAGTCAATTTATGATGGTGATGAAATGGGTGGGAGCCGCTCAGGCTCATATGTAGAAAAGCAGTGTGACATGCAAAAGAAGCTCCAAGATGGTCCGATATTTAATTTGAACAAAACAAATTAATAAAACTAAAAAATGGTCTGTATAAAATACTGTGGAATAAGAAATTGATCAAATACTTCTGAAACAGACGAACCAACAATCAGCGACAAGACAATAAAATGCATGAAAATTCTTGGCTGAAGCCAAAAACCTGTAATGAGGAATTATAGCATTTCTGACTATGACTGTGTACTAAACTCACTAAAATCGATCAATGCAATTGTGTAACTACTGCATCAACGTTTGAGTGTGCGTTTCACCATTTTCATTCCATCGTCCATCTCAATCTCTGCTTACAAGACACTATAATCTTCAGATATATTGAAATAAAGCTGAAAAAAAAGCTGATATCCAGAGGATGAAAAGAGGAAATTCAAAAGCGAACGTCTCGATGTCCCGCCCTCAACAGCTCCACGCCACTACTTTTGTGCACATGCATTACAGGAGAACATAACAACAATGTTTAACACACGTGTAGTATTGTTTTTCACTAATAAAACACTTGTAATAGTTTTTTTTTTTTTTCGCATTTCAAGAGAATTATACATAAACGTAGATTTCTCAGAAACTCCTGATATCAGCTTTAAACAGAAACTCTGCCAATATACCAAACGCTTGCTAAAAATCTATATTTCAAACAAAAAACAACCAAATAAACCAAAAACAAAACTAAACTAAATGAAATGAAAACTGAAGATATTTAATATAAAAAATATATAATACCCCAGATTGTGACAATTTAAAAAAGCAATATTATGACTGACCTTAGAATAAATTTAAACATGTACAGAACATGGCAAAAACTAAAGAAATTGATCACAGTTTACTCCAAAACTGTCAAAAACAATAATTTTTGAAGCATTTCTTTCCAATGTGGAACATGCTAAGGCTAATAGTAGCTTTAGCTTCATTAGCTGGTGTGTTTTGGTTAGACACTGCTACGGTGTTAAAATGATGCCAGAATCTAACAAATATATTCGGTTGGTACATTTTGTATTTGATAAATATATATGAATTAGTTTGTGCATGATGTTTTGGGTGTTTGTGAGGTTTTGGCATGATTGTAACTCGGTATCTCACCAAAAACACACCTGCAGCTAATAAAGCTAAAGCTAGCATATTATCTTTGTTGTCTGTGAATAAATTACTATTGTAAAATGAACTGAGGAAAGTCCTCCATCCAAAGATTTAGATTCATTTATATTTTAATTAGTAAAACCGAATATGTATTTTGTTCAGCGGAGTATTTTTAATTTTAATGTTGACAGTTTCGTCAATAAAGTCCAGTTTTATGGCTTTGTGTGTGTGTGTGTGTGTGTGCGTGCGTGCATGCGTGCGTGTGTGTGTGTGTGTGTGTGTGTGTGTGTGAGTGAGTCCCACCCCTTCACTCGGTCCTCTCTCCCCCCCAGAGGCTCACTGAGTCTCGGCTGTGTGCTGCCGTCCATCAGCCTCTCCTCCTCCGCTCCTCCGCCGCTCTCTGACGCTCCTTCCCGGGGGTTTCCTCCTCTTCTCCCGCCGTCACGTTGCCGTGGACCGTGGACTCTTTGTGACCCATGAACATGGCGTGCATCGGGGACGCAGACCCGTTCACGGCTGCGATACCTGCCACTAAAGTTGAACTCACCGTGTCTTGCAGGTGAGTACATTGTTATGGACATTTCATCATTTTGTAAACATATTGTTTGCGTTGTGTCCTGGTCTTCTTTCTGAAGGCACACACTAGATGTTCTCCCATTAGTGATCGTGAGTCGTTTTCAATGGAAACTCTACTTTTAGTTCGGGATTTGAACCCACATCCTCATGGCATGGCTCTGTGTCTGTGGTGTTACAGCAGTTTAACTTGATATTATTGATGCTAAGGCTGCTTTAGGTTTGTGGATGAGCGTCTCATGGAGGTCAAAGTTGGCATTTCTTCTTCCTTCTCCTCACACCAAAATGTGGGGATTTCCTATTGCAATAATAACCGAGGAGTTCCTGCACAAAAGAAAAGGATCTTCTGTTCATCTGCATGGAGATTCCATCAGATGATTCCTCACAACAAGCTGTCAGATCAGCTGGAATTTACTGTCAAATTATCATCGTTCTGATGACGAGCTGACATTTAATCAGAAATATAAAATAAAATACCAAAAATGCGGAAGACTGACCGTGAAATATTGTGTCAGATGTTACATTGTGGGTTGGAGCAGAAACCTCTGTCTTTAGTGTGTTTTGTTCATTAGAACCAATGTTTGTGTCTGTGTATCAACCCTGGAAATGCTCAGCCACTTCTCCTGGGGTGTACCCTGCCTCATGCCCTAAATATAGACTCCAGCACCCTGTAATTATCAACAGCAGGACAAGGCACTATATACATTGGATGGATGGAAGAAAAATTAAATGGGCTACAATTATAATTTCATTGTTTTTTTCTTCCAAATTTACAGTAAAATCTCACTTCCATAAGGTTTGGTTTTGCCTTTGATTTTCTTGCATGAATTGTTTTCACTTAGATTTCTGACAATCAACATTGCACAGATTACAAAGGCATTGAAGAAATGTCATCTCAACACTATAAATTATATTTAAGAAAACATGTGTATATATATATATATATATATAACACTTCAGATGACCCCCGGTTTCCTTTGTTTCTTTTTTTTTTAGCATTTATTAAAGCTAAATTATATTGTATATTTTTTCAAGACGCTTTTTTTTTTTGGAGATAAATGCAAATCAAAGCAGCTTGCATGTTTCTTGCCACTAAATGGCAGAATTATTTATTTACCTGTTTTTTTTTTTTAAATATTCGTTTTGATGACAGGTTTCGATTTCTCCGTCCTCCACACATTTAAGCTGGTGATGACGTCATGGAAAACAAATCTTTAGCAGCATTTCACACATCTGAAAAACTGTAACTGTAGGCTCCCATCATGCAGTACTGGAATGCATTGGAGGAATTGTTTTGTCTTGTTCTGCAACTGAAAATCACAGATTGAACTTTAGAGTGCATTATGAAAAGGGTCATATTGTTGTTGTACAGTGTCTTGGACAGAATGTAGTTATCTTATAATAATAATCAGTGATCAGGTAGAGATGAACAAAATACCTTTACATGTATTCATCAAGATGCTTATGAAAAATGTAGTAATGCTATATAGCAGGTTTTTTTTACATGTGCTACAATTAGACAAAGTTCCTAAAAGTGATGTACACACAATGGATGTTGTTAAATGGACAAAGTAATACTCAGAAGTCTTAACTTTGAGTGTATGATATCATTTATTACTTATTGAATAGTTTGCGTTTTTGAAGAGAAACAGACTAGACACAATAATATGTCGCTGCAGTTGCTGTTTGGGATTTGTCAAAGATAAAAGCCTGTCGGAAAAAGTCATAAACACCTGAATAGTTTTAAGATCAGAGCATGTGAAGATATTCATTTCCTCCGTAAAGGCGTTGCCTTCTAGATGATGTGACTATAAAAACTCTTATTTTTCTTAAAATGATTGATGCGGACTGGGAAAATAAAGCAATTAATTTCCTTAGGGGGGTGTGGCAGATAAAAAAATTAGAACAACCAAGTTATGCAGACACTTAATTAGTTCAGACTGTTTTCCTTGTCGACTACACAATGTTTTTCTAAAAACTCTTCAATTTAAGGACAATATAATCTACAACAGGAAAAACATTGTCTTTAATATTGTGTGCATTTATTAAGTATCTGAAAACACCCCCTGCATACCAAGTTATTAGTAGAAATATTACCGAGGTTGGGGTGCGCATTGGCTTAGTGGTTAGCACGTCCGCCTCACGGCAAAAATCTCCAGGGTTCAAGCTCTGGGGTGGACACTTGGGTCCTTTCTGTGTGGAGTTTGCATGTTCTCCCTGTGAGTCAAGACATTTGTATTTATTGTCTCATTCTTTTATACCTTTTCAAATGCACACACACACACACACACACACACACGCACACGCACACACGCACACACTTTGGACCGTAATATCCTCAATAAGTTGAGTTATCTTCTCTATGGATAAATCTTTTCTGCCCTGAGATCATTACTTTGTTCCCAAACAATGATTACAGGCTAACGTTTGCTAGCTGAGCTGACGTCCCGGTGCTGTTTAACTCGGTTGAATTATTATGTAAAAGTTTGGTGTTGTGCAGTTTACATAAAACGTTGTGTTTTTGATGTGAAAGTATGTCCAGATGGTTCTATAGTTCTCTTGTCATCTTACTCCATGTCACAGCTACATGTTGTAGGCTCGTACATAGGGTTAGCATTAGCATGGCTTGTGGCAGTGCAGGTAGCATACAAATGAACCGCGAGTTGTACATTTCCCAAACATTGATTATTTAAAAATGCTGTTGTTGTGACCATGTTACGCTTTATATATATATTTAAAAAACAAAAAACATTTAGATGATACTGTATATGTCATATTTAAAATGCATGCTGCTCTTAGTTTGGGCAGTCAATTAAAATGGTGTTGATGTGTACACGGGTTAACATTTACAACATAAACATCCTCAGTTCAGACATAAATAATTGATATGCTATGTTACAGCATGCTGAAGTCTGATGTTGTGCTTTGGTGAAACTGAGGATGAGTTTGTTGTCATTTGTAACCTTTGAAGGTTAGAGACTGTTTGGTTTGAAGGAGCATCATTAACTTTACTCAAGCTATTAAATCATACTATGGAGTTAATCAGATCAGGATTACAACTGCAACAGTAGTTCATCAGTAGGGTACAACTCACATGTCTCACAATAGATTATACATCTGATACAAATGTATTTATATTTAAATTATTTAATATGCCATACAAGTACAATTAATATGTGAAAGACTTGGAGCGACAAAATAACTTAATAAGTATTGAATTTATATAGCACTTTATCATAGACACTCACTGTGCACCATTCTTTCACTCCACACACAATGGTGGTAAGCTGCTATTGTAGCCACAGCTGTCCTGGGGCAGACCTGAGGTTTTCATGGTGTGCCATCGGCCCCTCCAACCACCACAAACACACCACACTTATACTAGGCAATGACTTGGATAGAGTGGGATTTGAACCCCCAACCCTTTGGTCATTGGACGCTACCGACTGAGCCACGGTCGTCACAATTAGTTGGGGAATGTTTCTGAATATAGAGGTGTCTGTGTGTCAGTGGGTCTAAACATAAGACATTTTTTGCCATTTGTGCTGATGTCAGGGAACACACCAAACAATACCTCCTTTTTTGTTCCTCGCTCCCAGTGCAGTACACAAGTTCTTCATTTGGGTGTTGATGTGTCTGTCACCAAGCTACTGAAACCTATGCCTAGCTCGTTTTCGGTGAGGGTTTCAACACGCGCCACTAGGGATGTAACGATTAATTGTAAGGCAGTTAAAAATTGTTTCATAGGTATCACGGTTCATATCAATACTCTGAAAATTGAATCGCAGTAAAAAAAAAATTAAACAGCAGAGGGCGCTATCTATTTATCCTTCTCTTGTCCAGAAGCGTAGGCAGCGGGGGAGGAATCGCGTACTACTCTTAACCATGTTCATAAATGATTCCTTACCCCTTTAGCACCGAAATAATATCTGTAATATTACATGAATATCTGTAAAAGTCCCTTTTTTTATTAGCTCTGTCTGTTAGCACATAGCATCTCTTCTTCACTGCTAGAATATCTGCATCCCAACCGACCACTGGGTTACCAGCGCCCTCTGCTGGTCCAAACAAATATCTGATGTAAATACAGTGCAATGACTGTTTTCTTTTTAAAGTCCAATTGGTAAGGCACAAAATACATTTTCAGTTGCACTTAAAAAGAAAAAGAACTATTATGCAGTTTTGCATTGTTTACTATAGAACCAGAATTTAAATGAATAGGCTTCTTCTTAATTTGTATTATTCCTTTATTTATTTCATTCAGAATTTATTTTTCGTTAAATTGCATTGTTTTGAATGGTGTATCATGGGATTCTTTTGACAATGAAAAATAAAATAAAAACAAATAAAGGAATATTTTTCAGTCATCATTTGTCTACAGTCTCATTTTGTTGAATAAATCGTGAGAGAATCGTATCGTGAACCCATTATCGTAAATGGAATCGTATCGGGAGTTGAGTGAATCGTTACATCCCTACACGGCACACAGATGGACTACAGTTTTTCTGGCCTTTATTGCCCAGGTTGTAAACGGTCTTCATTCTCAGTTGCTCATCTGCAGGAGTGAGTGTCCAGTCTGCCTCCTGAAAACTGCTGGTAGCTCTCCCATTCTAGCTGCTCCCTATAATATATTAGCAAAATTGTCATTAGGGGCACATTTGGGAAAACACGTCTGTACTTTTTAACATTGTTTTCAGGAAAAAATTAAATATCAAGTGTGTATTGTTTATAAAGCTTTCTAGTTTCACTAGTTATTTTTAAACTAATTTACTGCCAGCCCTATTCAGAACAGCCAACCCCATATTGTTAGCGTTTTAGATGATTTTCACTGATTTTTTTTTTAAGAGCCACAGAATTTTTGTACTATGACAATCTGAAACCATATTCTGAAAAATTAGACTCTCTAGTTTCATCAAAAAGAAACATTTTGTTTCTCGCTTGTGTTGTTTTTCTGTAATCATCAGTTGAATAGAAGAAAGTTTCACACAAATCACCAGTTTGTGACAAAAAGCTGAGAAAAACGTCTTTTTCTGAAAAAATCTATTAGTGACTTTGAAGCTTTTTTTTGAATTTGCTTTATTGACACCTCAGCATTGATTTCCTTCTATAAAACTACAAAAACAACACTGAGACCAGGCTTTTGATGGCAACAATATTATTATTTTGTTATCTGGGTCAGAGTTGAATGGATTTCATACTGTATTTTGGCGTTCCTCCAAGTCTCTCCCCCCGTCATTCTCCAGACACGTAACTTCCTCCTCCTCCCGGACATGCTGAGTCTCACCGCTTGTCCCGTTTTTTGATCGTTTTCTCTCACCATCACCACACTCTCAATAGTCTACTTACCGGTAGTTCCACACATGCTCTGGTTGAGTGTGAGCTGGTGGGAACTTCAGCATCAACTCTTGTAAACTCTTTTCCTCTCCCTCTGAGCTCTGCCCATCACGGGTGATCTCTCATCCAAAGGTGCTCTGTTGCCACCTACATGTCACCAGTTGGTCATTACATCATTGTACAATAGGGATGTAACGAATAATCGTAAGGCAGTTAAAAATTGATTCATATGTATCACGGTTCGTATCGATTTTCTGAAAATTGAATCGCAGTACTTTTTTTAAACAGCAGAGGGCGCTATATCTATTTATCCTTTTGTCCAGAAGCGGAGGCGGCGGGCGGAATCTGCTACTACTTTCTTTCTGGCCGCCTTCTACTCTTAAACATGTTCATAAATGATTCCTTACCCCTTTAGTGCCGAAAGAATATCTGTAATATTACGTGAATATCTGTCTGTTAGCATAGCATCTCTTCTTCACTGCACAGAATAGCTATATCCCAACCGAACACTGGGTTACCAGCGCCCTCTGCTGGTCCAAACAAATATCTGACGAAAATACAATGCAGACTGTTTGTCCAATTGTTAAGGCATAAAATACATTTTCAGTTGCACTTTTAAAAAGAAAAAGAACTATTATGCAGTTTTGCATTGTTTACTATAGAACCAGAATTTGTTTTAGTTAAATTGCATTGTTTTGAATAGTTTATTAAGGGATTCTTTTGACAATGAAAAATAACAGGAAAATAGTGCAGTCCCATTTTGTAAAATAAATCGTGAGAGAATCGTGTCATGAATCGAATCGTATTGGGAGTTGAGTGAATCGTTACATCCCTATTGTACAAGTTAGATATTCACAGGAGAGCTTTGTCACACTGTCTCCTAGCAACCACAGCCGAAAAACACAATTAACGTCTTTAGACGTCTTTGGCAGTCAATGAGTTAATAAAGGTTCGATTGATGATTTTTACCACTTTTCCTTTTCACTCTGTTATCATCAACCTTATCCATGGCAACCCGAGAACAACTTTTTAATGTCAATTTTTAAAAAGACAATGAAGGACATTAGGTATTACGACAGGAACCATTGAGTTGTAGCTCAGTGGGTGATGGCTGTGACCCCTAACCCTAACCAAAAAGGTAACAGAATGGAAAGAACTTCATCATTCAACCTCATGTTAGACAAAAATCAAGAAGAATTTAAGCTGCTGCTATGCTGGTCATACAGCACAGCTAACATGGAGAATGAAGTGAGCTACTGCAACCTTTATATTCCATGATTTTCAACATCCGAAATATGGCCCTAAATAAAATGTCACCAGTATAAAACAGGTGTGATTTATCACAGCTGTGGTTAACCACCCACAGGGTCCCTCATTGAATCTTGACCCATTTTATTTCTGTAATAAATGACTGATAGTGGCATCCACATGTGGTTTATTTTTAAAGTTTGATTTCTCCTTTCCTGTATATGCATCGTTATCCATCCACCATAATATTCATGGTTTTCTTAGAAGTAACGTCATAACGATAAAGGAACTGGATGAAACGTAGTAATTAAGTAGTCTGAGTAAGTAATGCTGTCAGTTTGGGCTGCACAATTATGGCCAAAATGATAATCTCGATTATTTAGATCAATATTGTAATCGTGATTATAATCCGAATTATTTATCATATTAGGGAAAAATCTGTGTTTTTATTGCACTACTTTTAAACAAACAATATGTGTCTAGTTTATAGTCCAAAATTAAGTTTTAAAATGTAATTATATTAAAAAGAAAAATAAATACAAAAATTAACCAGAGAATTGTCTAAATTGTACCAAAGGCTAACTGAAATACACTGTTACAGAGTGCAGAGCCCATGTTTTAGATGTAGAAGTATTAATGATGATCAAGTTATCATGATTAAAATGTGATTAATTGTGCAGCCCTACTGTCAGTGTTGTGGCTTTCGTTCATGTTTATATATGATGCAATACAGAGCTGATCTTTTATTAATCAAATATTTTACAGAGACCAAACCTGGCAGCCACAGTGATAGAAAAAGATTAAAAAACTAAATAGAATATATACTTCTTCATCAGCCACTCAAATATATTCCATGACTTATGGCTGATGTCCCCTGTTGCTCTTTCCTGTGTAGTGAGCTTGAGTTTTAGTGGAAGCCATTTCTTGATTTGTCATGTGTGCAGTGGAGCAGCAGAGCTGACAGATTGATTAAACCCAATGTGGTGCGTCACTGAGAAGAAAATCCCTTCAGTCCACTGAGAGAACACACTGCTGACCTGATGAGCACCTATCTCTCCTCCCGATCACGAGACCTTAATGAAACAGGCCGATGGAGTTCGCCTCCATGCATAGATAGCAAACAGCAAAACAAAGCAGCCCTGTACTATAGAGCCATGCAGACGCTGCCCTCGGAGGAGCAGGAAGTCTGTGGACAAAGATGTCAATGTTTGCATCAACACATCTGTCCTCTGATCTGAGTGGTCCACAGCGGAGATTTTAGTGTGACCTTTATGCACAAAAGAAGTGGTCGAAGAAATGACGTGTTTTAATGCAGTCATATTGAAGCTGGATGATGTCCTGCTGAGAGGCCGGTCGATGTGTCACAGCTGATGTCACACTTTCAATGAAGAAGGTAAAGAAAAAGACAGAGAAGTTTGTTGAAGCAGAGGAAGAGGCCAATGTGAAGGGATTCTTTATATTTTATTTCCACACCAAGACATCAAAAAACACTGCACACAGTGAAGAAATCTAGAGAAGCTGAAAACATCTAACCAATGTATTTGTGTCGCATGGACTTTTGAGTTTTCTGAAAGAACCCAAATCCAACTGACAAAGTAACATTAATATGTATATTGTTTTGACTAACTCTCTGTATCAGATTGAGAAATCAGATCAAATCAGGTCAAACTTGACTTGAGCTTCAATAAGCTGTGAGCTTTAAAAAAGTAAAAACTACAGCCTTAAAAAAAAATCTAATTTCTTTAGAATTTTCTGTTTTTCTGGTGATGTTTTTTTGAGTTTGATCTATGCTGTTTTTTAATTCTTAGTTTTGCCTTTGTAGGTCAGGACTCACCTGTGTTTCTAAAAAGTGAGTAGGTGGCCCCTCCTCTCTGTCATTTCTTCTTCATGTGATACTTTTATACTGATAGGCTTCCCCTCATTAAATAATGTGTTTGGTCACTATTTGTAGGATCATTTAGGAAGCCCTAGTTTACCTCCATACTGAGATTATAACCCTAACCCTAACATAATCCGATAAATGAATAAAACAAATGAATACTTTTTTTTTTTTTAGCAAAAATTGATTTTTCAGTAGTGCCCATGTGCGCATATACAGTCTCAGTACGATGTGAACTCAGATCATG
The DNA here is from genome assembly GCF_900634775.1 of Gouania willdenowi. Classification (NCBI taxonomy): domain Eukaryota; kingdom Metazoa; phylum Chordata; class Actinopteri; order Blenniiformes; family Gobiesocidae; genus Gouania; species Gouania willdenowi. The sequence continues at coordinate 71,684,069 of NC_041049.1, forward strand.
ACACCGGAACCTTTCTGCAGCTCATCTTTTTATTTGCTCAGTTCAGTTATATCCATGGAAGCTGCAGACAATACATGAACATCCCAGACATGTTAACGATGAGTTCTTTGCTGGTAGTGGAGCCCGAAGCTTTGTTGCAGATGCTGCATTGATACTGAGCGTTTTACATGTTGCTGATGATCTTAATACTTGCTCACTTCCCAGGGTTTCAGCTGATGTGCGTCTTCTCAAATACATCAACTTCCTCACAATATACGGCCCTACAGGTTGGGTAGTGTCTCCCAGGTATCAATGATGATACCACACCGGTTAGTTTTAAGTATGTTGTCCTTAATCCTGGTAAATGGATCATTTGAACTCTCCAGTAGCACCTCAAATCCCTCCACTCAACAAAACAGATGCATAAATGAATTTACACAAAAATAGTGTAAGCTCTTCAATGACATATTCATCTCAGCCAGGCTGAACGTATCCTGTGCATAGTCTGCTGGAGTCTCCTAACATACATTAGGTAAGGTAGTGTGACAGTTGTTTACACTCACTTCTATTCACTTTACCATTTAAATGGTGCAATGTGAGGAAAGTGTGCCATTTCTCTACATGTGCAGAAATCTCATTTTCCCTATACTTATGGTCATAATTGTACTAATGACGCTCATTTCTGTTTTGACCCCAGGACCCAAGTACAGTGATCTGAGTCACTGTCTTTTATCTTCTTAAAGACTTGAACTAAATGCTAGATAATGAGTATGATAATGGCTCCATAAACAAGGCAAGATGCAAAATATGAACCATGGTTAATGCAAATGTTGCAGGGCCTACTGAGACACCACATTGGTATTTAGATTCTGCTAATGGTTTCAACTATGCAATTAAAATCAACTCGTGGATGTTGGATGCTTATGAGGATGGCATCAAACCAAGTCTGCACATTTTTCATTGAGGGGTGGAGGAAGAGACAAGAAGACTTTAATCTATATGATCTATGTGCTGCATAGTGTGGTGATAATTATCGTAGTTATCATGAACTATAACTATATTTAACTTCTTGTACAATCAAATTAACTCTCAAACATCTGATCATTTCTTCTGGCTTAACTCTGAAAGCAACATTGTGGACTAAAAGTTGTTATAGAATGATAAAACTCTACATAAATGGATATATTTTCTTCATATTCCTTTAAACATCACAGGCTTTACCAATCCTAAATAGCACTAGTCAGTTATGGTAAAAGTTACATTAAAAGATTTAGCAAACCCTTTCATCCAAAGGGTTTGCTAAATGAGAAGTTCAGGTTAAATTGAACCAGTGACCCTCCGATTACAAGCCCACTTCCTTAACCGTTACATCACCACAAGAACCAACACAGAATTCTTAACCCACAAAATAACATTCCACTAACCAAACCCAGTAATTGTCTCACATTAAGCCTGTGAAGCAAAGCCAAGTGCAGCAAACCAACATGATGGAGTCTCAGGTGGGGAGTCCAAACAGCAGGAGTCCCCACAAGGGGTCATGAAAACTGTCTGCAATAATGAGTTTTTACAAAGCAGTCATTTGGTCTAATTACAGCTCGGCAAGTCAGCGTAACTTCACCTGGTTGTTACCATAGAGAGCTGATGTAGCCTCCATCACATTACCAAGCAGCTCACCTCCTGCCCTCCCTCTTCCTATGCTTTCATCTTTTTGCATCACTTTCCAGCATATCTCAGATTGATAACAAGTGTCTGGTGTTTGATGTTGTTTTTAACTCAACACAGGGTGGCTTTTTAATCCTATATTTTCCAATATCTTTATGCTTTTATGCACTTGAGAATAGTTACGTATTCATCCTTTAAAATGAGGAAAACATAAAAATCTGCCACATTTTTAAGAACTAATTAGAGCCAGAATTAAATGTGACAACTTCAAGCCCACACAAATTGTTTGGCAGAGCTCTTGCAAATGTTTTGGTGTGATTCAACAAAGTTTGGAATGTAAAAATTGGAGAGAAAAAAATGACCAAGAAGAGGACATTTTTCAGAATCAGAAAAAACTTTATTCATCCCCGTGGGGCCATTAGCACAGTTTCATCCCGTCAAGAGCATGAAAAGACAATCACATAAAACATGGGGAGATAGGGGTTTGAGAACTGTCGGTAGCCACATGGGCAGCGACACTTATTTAGATGAAAAGTGGGAAAACGCTTTCTCGGATGTGTATATGGGGGACGGTGGCTGCCTCTCCGCTTAGGATCTTGGGGACATCTAGGGGGGCTGCTCGGCTGTGGGGTGGTGGCAGGTCCTAAACTGAGTTCCTTATTGGGATCACAGTGTAAAACTCAGAAAAAACCTCATCAGCAATGACCTGCATTCAGGGTAGGCAAGGTAGGCAGTGCCTACCCAAGGGTGAATTGATAATTTGATTATTTGTTTTAATTATAATATAATTATAAATGATTTATTTTTTCCATTTCCAATAGCCTACAGTACCTATAAGTTTGAAAGTTTCATAGCCCAAATTACTAAACATCGCTATTTCCTGGAACGGCTGCACAGCCTCACTCCGCTGTAAGACAGGAGGAGGAGCCAGGAGGAGGCCACACCCTCTCCCAAAAGCACATTGCTGCTCTGCCTCTGTTCCCATAGAGTGTTTTTATGTGTTTGCACATGTGTAGTCAGTTCCCCAAGATGACAACCATTTACGTTCAAAGGCAGCTCCCTTTGGACGTAACCGTGCTATGCTAAATGCTATATGTACGTTCACAGTGCATTAGTGAATTGATATCATGTGACCGCTGCTGCTACGTTCTCTAGCTAGTGGGCGGGATAACACTACAGTCAGGATGACAGCGCTAGAGACGATAAAGAAACTTTGTTTTGAGGAAAAACGACAGCTTTTAAAAGATGGAGACCAACACCTGAGCTACCAGACCTTCAGCAAAGATAAGGTCAGAACATTGTTGGTTCTTTCTACAGTGAATGGAACAAAAGGAAGGATTGACTTTGTGGATGATCCTCACTGAGGATGTTCTGAGTTGTTGTTGTTGTCATTTTCTCCATGTTTCTGTGTTTCCAACACAAACAACAGATGTGCTGTCGTGTCATGAGATATATGTTGTTGGAGAGTATGGAGGCTATATTAAATAATTGTTTATGTTTCTTTAATGGTGTTTATGATGTTGATTTTATTAGATGATAAATACTTGTTCATGTGGAACTTGTTGGGTTTTTTCTTTCTTATTATGAATTTTATATTTTGATATGTGCATTGAGATGACTTTGTTGTAAATTGTGCTATACAAATAAAGTTGAATTTAATTGAATTAACACTTGCCAACAGAAACATATGAAATTGTCATTGGTGTTGACATTGGTGGTCTCCATTTGCGACGCCCTGCCTACCCAACCCTAGTGGTCACAGCACGTCACTGCTCATCAGTGTACATGCAACAAAAACAAATACAGTCACAACAAAAACAGTGGACCAACGAAGGTGTTGAAATATAATCCCTTCATTCTGGTATGTGGCCATACCTGCCTGTCATTGTTAAATCTCAGAAGCTAAGCAGGTCTGGGCCTGGTTAGTAGTTGGATATGGACGGAGTGTCATGCCTTCACAAACATCTTAGTGAATAAGAGATTGCCTTGGGCCACTGGCTGTGGCCACCAGGAGTCCATCGCATATCCAGCAAACGTTTCGTCCGCACCGGCGGGCTCACCTCTGCCCGTTCTTATTGTTGAATAAATTTGGTCATTTGCTTCGAGAGACCAACTTATCAATTCCATAATTTTGTTTTTTGGGTAGAGATGAAAAGACAGGCTCCTGTTAGATTCACAAGACAAAACAAGCAGCAAGGACAGATAAGGGTGGGAGAGGGAGCAGAGAATACGACCAACGTTGTTGAGTGTGAAAAGGAAAGCTAAAAACGTTTACTTCCATATTCCTAATATTGTACAAAAAATGAATGCGATGTTCTGCAAAAGAAGTTGTTGTTCTGTAATAAGGGTTAAATACAGACAGTGAAGACACTCTGTTTTAATGCATGCAGTAACTTACGTTCTTAACAAGTTGTCAGTCCATCTCAGGGCTAAGGCTAAGAGAGATGATCACACATTCCTGCAGAAAACCATTTTATACATTTGAGTTTGAGATCTTGTTCTTTCGATCGTTATCAAGATCAGACTTTTATCACAGTGAGGGTTCCAGAAATCTGATAGTCTGATCTGAGGGCCACACAATAAAAGTTCATCTCAGCATTTAAGAATAATGACCAATCTGAACAATAATACAGGAAAGAACAAAGGGCTTGTGAGTCTTTGTTGTTTTTTTATATTTTGCTGTAATTTTAGGTTGTTACGTGTGTTTTTAAAGTTCTTTTGTGTATTTCTGTAGTCATTTAGTATATATATTTATCTCATGTTGTGTATTTTTGTCATTGCTTTTTGCGTGTGTGTGTGTGCGAGTGTGTGTGTGTGTGTGCGCGCGCGATGCGTCTTTTGCAATGTTAGAGTAATGATGTGTATTTTTATTGTCCTTATGCTTTTTTATCTTGTAATTTTGTGTTTGGAGAGTTGTTTTGTGCATCTATTGAGGGCCACATGTGGCCCCCGGACCACAGGTTTCCCATGTGTGACTTAGAGTTCATGTTCACTAATGAGGATGAAAGCTTTGACTTTAGTCTTCCTAGTGCCACTGCCTACTTTATGCCACATTCCATCCCCATGTTACTTTTTACTTTGCTCATTATTCTTTTTAATATTTTTATACTGTTGGAGTATTTATGTCTATAAGTTTACTTTAGAGATTGTTGGTTTCAGTATTTGTTATTATAAAATGGTTTTCGGTTGTTGACTTTTGTCTTATTACAAAGAAATCATTAGTCCTATTAAACTTTATTTGTAGATTATAAGATTATTGACTAAAGTGTAAAAGTCAGAGTTGCTTTGTGAATAGAACTTCAGCACTAGACTTTGTAGCTCCTAAAAGGTAAAAGTGTTTGTGAATACAAATGTTTTTGCTGTTATTGATCCTTTTGTCCTCTTAAAATCACACACACACACACACACACACTGTTCCCGTCGCTTTTTTTCTTTGTCTTTGAAAAACAAAATAAATTCTTAAGTCTCTCGCTTATGTTTCCACGTCTTTTGTGTATCCACGCTCCTGAGTTCATTATTGGATGTTTTCCCCTGAAGACACATTCAAACACAGAATGGGAGAAAATCATTGAGTCTCTTACGTGATTGGATTGATCACTCCAGCTCTGAAGTGCTTTAGCCTTCATTGATTGTATCGATTCAGTGTTGACCCCCCCATCCCCCCACCCCCCTCGCAGCAGGACGCTCTTGTGCTGTTCATTACTAGTTCACCCTTCACGCTATAGAGACCCTCTTTATTCACTCACATATTGGTCTGTTTGCAGACATTGACGCCCCCAGTGGAGGGTGTCAATCTTCTAGGCTAAAGTAGGAATCACCCACTTTACAGGTGAAGGCCTCTGGATTTGAGACGGAAGAAGAAGGGAAGGTTTTATTTTTTTGCTACTTCCACTCCTTCAAAACGAACCCTATAACCACAGAGACAAGAAAACGTCAACTAAACTCTACAATCAGGAATATTTACACGCTCTTGTTATTCATCATCTATACACAGTATTGCTTATGCATTGCAAATGCTTTGTTTTTAAATGATTTGAATAAATGATTAAATAGAAAATACAGTACATTTAACAAACAAACAAGGTTTGCCAAAGTGCTGCACAATAAAACATAATACCCAGATATATAACAATGTAAAATACCAGTATTTAAAAGGACATATTTACAGAGATTTAAACATGGGAACAAAAGAGACCTCTCTTTTACAGTATTTAACGTTAGCTCGTACCATAGCCGTGGAGCTGCTCACAGAGAATGCACGATACGCCTACATTTCCTATTTTCATCCTGTTACCGTTAAAATCACAGGCGTTGTTTTCTTGATTAACCCATAAACATACTTAGACGCCTCATTGCACGAGAAGAGGCCTTCAAACCCAAACTAAAAACCCATCTGTTTCCACTCGCCTACTCACTATAACTCCATTGTTTTGTCCCTCACCCTCTGTATTGTTTTCTGTCTTTTATCTTTTTATCATTGTTGTATTTTTATCTGTTTTTATCTTTTATCTGAAATTCACTTTTAACTCATTCACTGCTAACCATTTCAGAGCTTTTTGACTGATTTTTAAAGAATATTTTGTTCTATGACAATCTGAAATCTGAATCAGATTCTGAAAGACTAGACTCTCTAGTTTCATCAGAAAAAACATTTTTGTTTCTAGCTTGTTTCGTTTTTCTGTAATCAGCTGTTGAATAGAGGTAGTTTCACACAAATCACCAGTTTCTGACAAAAACTGTCAGTGAAGCAATTTTTTGTTGCTTTAGGGACACCTCAACATTGGTTTCTTTCTATAAATCTACAAAAACAACACTGAGACCAGGCTTTTGATGGCAAAATTATTATTATTTTACTAACTGGGTTTTATGGTTTTCTTACTGATGTTTTGGTCGTCCTCCAAGTCTCTCCCCCTCCATTCCCACACACGCAACTCCCTCTTCCTCTCGACATGCTGAATTGACCTGTTGTACCTGGTTTGTTGATTGTTTTCTCTGACGATCACGACACTCAATAGTCCTGGTTGAGCGTGAGCGGCTGTGACCTTCACCGTCTTCTCTCGTATCGTCATTTTCTGTCTTGTAATCTCTTTTCCTGTTCCTCAAAGCTCCGCCCATCACAGCTGATCTCTCATCTAAAGGTGCACTGCTGTCACCTAATGGCACTAGTTGGTCACTACATTATAGTACAAGCCTGATAATATTCATGAGAGAACTCCGTCACACAGTCTCTTAGCAACCCCTGTCGAAAAACACAATTGACGTATTTTTACATCAGTGACAGTGAGTGAGTTAAATTGAATGTATTATTATTATTATTATTATTATTATGACTAAGCGCTGCTATCTTAAGTGTGTGCTTGTAAATCAACAGAGGTTCGAGGCAATCAACAATCTCAAAGTAACATTACTCACTGAAAGTTTACCGATTTCCAAATGGTTTGATACGATACCTGATGAACATCTCTGTGACTCATGATGCTACTGCTGGTACCTACGTTTCCTTCAGGACTTTCAGGCTCCCATAAATATAGTTGTTTGTCTTTTTTTAGCTTAAGGTAGGCACAGCTGCTTGAGTATTTCCATACTATAAATAAACAAAGCGAGCACACAGTAAGGGCCACATGTGCTATAATACTAGCTGTGGGGCTAACACTCGGCCGCCCTGTCCAGCTTGACAAGCAGTGAATGTTTTAAACCCGTCGATGGTTAGTGATGTATCTAGATCATGTGGCACAGATGGTTAAACGCTGTGCTACGCAGGCTTTGCTGACTGGGGCTGCCCACTGGCGGCCTCATCACAGACCGTAAATTACTGATAATGAGCAGTGGAAAGGAGCCCAGTTGTATTGAGGCTGTGTTGTACGACTGACCAAGTCTTGAGCGACTGTGTAGGTATGAGAAGTGAGTGACTTCACCTGACAAATTAAGTACATGTCCAATAAAGAGCATTTTTGTACCTGGTGGTTCCCAGGGGGCCAGAGGATCATGGGAGGCCAGGAACAGCCAAAGAGGAATAAAGAAGAGAAAAATTACGAGACAGTGATTTTAAACATGAGGGTGTCCTAAGGGTAGGGCAACCATCGACTCCCAATTTAGTTTATTAAATTAATTTAGTCAAACTATGATAAAGCTGTTCTTAAGTCAGTGATACTCAACATGTGGCTCTTTATGTCTTGATTTTAATTATTATCCCCCAGAAAACCTTAAAACAGAGAATCTTTTTACCTTCTTCTTTGGCCTTTTTGCAGCTTCCTTTGTCCCATGTTTACCCCTTTTCCAAACATGTTTTACACTTTTTTCAAATTTTAGTTTCCTTTTGCCAATAAATAGATTTTTTTTTCAATTTTTGTCAATTTTTGCTAACATTGTTTTGCCATTTTTCATCTAAATAAGCAACATTTTGCCGAAGAAATAACACGTTTCTTTTTTTCCCTACATTTTGCCTCTTTTTGTTCCACATTTTCATCTGTTTTCACTATTGTACTGTTTCCTCTTTTTTGTACTTTTTTTTAGCCACTCGACTGCTTTTTCCCATTTTAGTCACTTTTCACTCTTTTCATGCCACATTTTTGCCTCCTGTTCCTCATGTTTTGTAACTTTACTTACACTTTACTCATCACTGTTAACTCTTTGTTTACCTTCTTAGAATGACAGCGTTGTCAAATGTCTGGCTGTGATTGGTTTGATCACCTTTCAATCAGTCTAACTGGACCAATACGTTTTCAACAATGAATCCGTCTGTGAAAAGTGAGGGGGATTCATTTTTGTTTTTATGAAAGTACGGGTGTCCCATCACCCACGGGTGAGACGCTCCTGCCGAGTGGTGCATGAAAGTCATCACACAACTGCATCTGATTGTGTGTATCCCAGCTGATGCACATTGTTGCACTTCTGGTTATGGAAAGCCGTGTGATTCATGTACACCTGGGGGCTTCCACCTGGTGCTGACGGAGCTGGGTGACTCTTTAAACAGCCTATTCCTTTTAAGGTCTGAGCAAAGTGCCTCGTAGTTCATCAAACATTTACGATAGCCATCCTTCCTTGACATCAGAATTACACTTGAAGTTCCACCAGTTCCACCTAAACAGAGCAGCTGCAGCTTTAAGTTCCCACAGCCAGGACACGCTGAGTGTGTTACTCTGAGGAATGAATGTTTGCTAAACTTACCTCTGTCAATAGAATTATTATGCCACGAAAATTTGAGTTTACATTCATTTGATGAAAAATTTTGTGGCAATTAAATAGTTAATGACAACATGCACGTTACATTTCTGTTGTGAATTTTAATCACAAGCTCCATCAAAATAACATATTTAATACAGTATGGTGGCACCAACCATTTTGTCGGGTCACAGATTTTGTCACACGTGTCTATCTACGACTTCGGGGGCATAATGGCGGTCGCCGTCTCTCACAGACGAGCCAGTTCTCCTCCTCCTGGTTGCTCTACAAACCAAATCTCTAGTGTTATGTTGGATCTATTGATCATTAAGATTCACTATGGGCACCTTTAAATGCACTGAAAGTGAAGATAAAAAGCTTTTATTTTGGATTTTAGAAATTGGCCATGTACCTATCTATAAAAGCATAAAAGGTCTGTGTGTGTGTGTGTGTGTGTGTGTGTGTGTGTGTGTGTGTGTGTGTGTGTGTGTGTGTGTGTGTGTGTGTGTGTGTGTGTGTGTGTGTGTGTGTGTGTGTCCATATGACATATGCGTGTGTATAAATGATCTTTTTTTTGATAGATCTAATATAGGAAATAGCTGTTGTTGTTGCTTCAGTAAAGATTGTGGATTGAACTTCTTCCTCATGGGGCTTCCAGCTTGTCTGTCTGTGTTCTGACTATCTTTGTGTTTAGCTAACCTGCTTTATTCTTCAATTCTACAGTAATAAGCCCCCCCCCCCACACCCACACACCCACACACCCACACACCCGTAAAGTCAGACCTGAGATGAAACCAGTATCAGTAGAACTGTACACCTTCTTTTACAATACAAATGTGGTAAAAGCACAACAAATAGACGTAGAAATACAGTGCATTCAGAAAGTATTCAACCCCCTTGACTCTTTCTACATTTTGTAGTGTTAAAGCCTCAATTGATCAATTTCTTAATGTTTCTCATCAATGTACTTGCAATACCTCATAATGACAGTGAAAAAGTTTTTTATGATTTTTTTCCATTTCATTAAAACTAAAACATGAATAAATCACATGTACATAAATATTCACACTCAATGCTGAGCTCAGATACAACCTTTTTCCACTGATTGTTGTTGAGATGTTTCTACAACATAAATTCTACTGATTTAACTTGATTTAAAAGGGACACACCTGTCTGTATAAGGTCCCACAGCTGACAGTGATTGTCTGTAGACCTTAGAGACAGAATTATATCAAGGCACAGATCTGGGGAAGGATATAAAGAAATTGGAGCAGCATTGAAGGTCCCAAAGAGCACAGTGGCCTCCATCATTTGGAAATGGGAAAAGTGTAAAACCACCAGGACTCTTCCCAGAGCTGGCCGCCCGTCCAAACTGAGCAATTGGGGGAGAAGGGCCTTGGTCAGGGAGGTGACCAAGAACCCAATGGTCACTCTGACAGAGCTTCAGCATGACTCTGAGAAAATGGGAGAACCTTCCAGAAGTACAACCATCAGTGCAGCACTTCACCAATCAGGCCTTTATGAGAGAGTGGCCAGACAGAAGCCTCTCCTCAGTAAAAGGCACATGACAGCTCGCTTGGAATGTAAATGACCCTCCAAACATAACAAACAACGTTCTATGGTCAGATGAAACAAAAATAGAACTATTTGGCCTGAATGCTAAGCGTCACGTTTGGAGGAAACCAGCCACTGCTTAACACCTGGCAAATACTATTCCTACAGTGAAGCATGGTGGTGGCAGCATTATGCTGTGGGGATGTTTTTCAGCAGCAGGGACAGGGAGACTAGTCAGGATACGGGGAAAGATGAATGCAGCAATGCACAGAGACATCCTGGATGAAAACCTGCTCCAGAGGGCTCTGGGCCTCAGGCTGGGGCGTCGGTTCACGTTCCAACAGGATACCGACCTGAAGCACACAGCAAAGATAACTAAAGAGTGCCATCGGGACAAATCTGTGAGTGTCCTTGAGTGGCCCAGCCAGAGGCCAGGCTTGAACACAATTGAACATCTGTGGAAAGACCTGAAAGCAGCTGTGCAGATCTGCAGAGAAGAGAAGGAAAAATCCCCAGATGTAGGTGTGCCAAGCTTGTAGCATCAAGAAGACTTGATGCTGTAATTGTTACCGTCGGTGCCTCAACAAAGTATTAAATAAAGTGTGAATACTTATGTGATTTCTTTGTGTTTTGTTTTTATTGAAATGGCAAAAAATCCTAAAAAACTTTTTTCACTTTGTCATTATTAGGCATTGCATGTAGATTGTGTATAAATGTAGAAAAACCGAAGGGGTTGAACTGTATGTTTATTTGTTTGTTTCAGTCCAACAAAAAATATTCAAACATAAATCACAATTTATATGTCCAACATAAATCATAACATTCAAGTTAAAAGAAATGCAAACATTCAACAAAGTACATTTGAGTTGCCTTTTTATATATATGCACAGATATATACTTTCTTCTATATACAGTACAACATTCAACAAAAAACACTTTATACTCTTACAAACATATTTCTACTGCTTCACATAACTTGGTCTCAAAAACACGCTGAATTTTATTTCCATTTATTTCAGGTTTTATTTCTTCAAATACCTTATTTTTGGTTCCAAAAATCATAGATTTAGTTTTTGCAATGTTGAGTGATCATTTGTTCATATCAAACCAGCTTTTAAGCAATTTCATCTTCTATTTATACCAAAAAAATATTTCTGGAAAAAAATGGTCTTGTATCATCTGCAAACATAGAGGTTTGATACATCACAAAGATCTCTGATAAAAAATGTAAATAATTTAGGACCAATCACAGAAGCCTGTGGTGTTCCACGTACTATATTTTTAAATCCAGATATTGTATTTTCTAGGTGAACTGGTTTCTTCAGCCTGTAGCAGCTGATACTTGTCATCCTTCTGTGAATATTTCATTCCTTCAGAGCTGTAGAAATGTGGAGTACCTCTGTGGTGCAGAGCATCTGCTCTGTGATGGGACTTTTCATTGCATTTATCTCCCCCCATGCAGAGAGCTACACCGAGTATCATGTAAATTTGATGCAGCCTCTGTAGCTGCTGGCACTAAGAAAATAGGTTTTATGCTTTTCTGCTGTTTTCTTGGTATGTTTGAAAAATAAATGTGCACCGCGTCAAGATGGATTTTGTGGACTGCCTAATGTGTCTGATTTTAGGTAAACAGGTGATGTTTATAACATAAGGAATAAGAACTTTACACTTATATATAGCAACAATTTAACGCAGTGCTTTTCAAGCTTTTTTGGATCGTGACCCCATTTTATATCAAGAATTTTTTGCAACCCCAAGACATCTTTTTTCTAGAATTACTTTTTGATCATGTTTATTATATTGGGTTAATAACGTGACACCTAAATATTCTGTCTAAATGCAATCATTTTAGTTAAGTCACATTTATGAATAGAGCACATTTAAAAACAACAGATGTTGACCAAAGTGCTGTACAGATGTTATAAAAATGGTGACTTTTAAATAAATCTTTAAAATGACTAAATATTTTCAAATGTATTTTATTTCTGTTATAGTCCTGTATAAGATTACCAAGTATTTCTATTTTATGTCTATTTCTGTCATATTAATGCAAACCTTGCATGATGATGACCTTTTTATGAAATATCATGTGGTGAAATCCTTCCTGTCACTGACCAACAGAAGAGCAATGATTTTATTTTTTATTATTCTTAATATCTAGATATATATTTTACAAAATAAATGTATTGAATGCAGTTGTTAAAGATTGTGTTTCAATTTAAAAAATTATAACGAAAAAAATTAAAAAATGTATTTATAATTAGTAATTGTTTTTCTTATCAATTACTAGACATTTCAGGAGACCCCACATGGGGTTCCAAACCCAAAGTTGAAAAACACTGATTTAACATCATACCTTTTCTGACTTTTACAGAAACCTGCTGGACAGAGACACGTTCTCCAAGTCTGATCCAAGTAAGAAAACACACACACACACACACACACACACACACACACACACACGGACGATTGTTTCACAGACAAGCAAAAGGATCTTCAGACAAACATCCAACCACATGGAAACAGACTGAAGACATACACGGCTTAACGTTGCTTACAAACTCACACACACACACAAACGCACACACACACACACACACACACACATACACACAGTGCGAGAGCCTCGCTCTTGTGAATCAGTAGACATTTGCATATGACAGGGGTCATATTCATCACAGTTCTCTACCCCCGGTGACACACACACACACACACACACACACATAATGTAGGACTCAATTTGACAAGGGCTTCAGTGTGTGTTTTTTTTTAAACATTACATTTACAGTTTGATGCGATTTGCAAACACGGTGCATTAAATTTAATTTATTTTAAAACGTTTTATTTTCTTATTGTGTAGATTTATATACATTATAAATTCCTTCCCTTTTGATCTGTTCACTCTAACCTACTCCAGGTACTGAACTATAATTGTGTTTTGTTTAGCAGTATAACAGCTCAAATCATATATTATGACTTCATTACATTATTAAACATCCTATTTTAAAGTGTTAAAATATAAACTTTGAACACATTTGTGGTAGCAAAGCAGAGTTTTACTGAGACAAAGTCCTGCAGTTACACAAACTGTTCATCAACCTTGTGAACCCACAACAGGATTAGTTTGATCTGATTACATTCCTCTTTTGTTTTTTGGCCATGAACAACTGGAGGAAGCTTTCTGTCACTTTTTGTTTATAGTGAATTCAATGACCTAGATGTTACTGTAGAAATATGATCGCTGTAGGCTCATGACATGATCTCTCACAGTCAACAATATGATAAATATCAGTCATTGCTGACACAATGTTTGTGTGCATCAAAGTAGAAACTAGCTAAAGCTGTGGCGCTATGATGCAATGAGTTGCTGTGGCAACCCCTGAAAAAGCAAAAAACACTAAATAAATTTGTTTTACTGTTTTTTAGGTGATAAATGTGGTGTTGATGAGTGTAGTTTAAATGAGAGAAAATTGATTTTCCTGTTATTCGATGTTAGTTCTGTGGACTTAAAAGAATAAACCAATCTGAAAATACATTTTCTTCTGTTAAAGATGCACTTTTTTTGGTCATTTTATAAGGTACTCATAAAACCATTGCAAACTATTTGGAAAAGTTTACCAAAGTGTATTTACTAAAGAACTATGACAGATGATCAGCTGCTCCCTGTGAGTGCTCAAAATTACACATTTCTATCTGATTTATTCATGCTATCCTTCTAAGTGTGTTGTGGATATTAAAAGGTGAGAAGACTCAATTCACCTGTAATTACTTTATTATTTACTTTATTTATGACATTTGTGATTGTAACACTGCAGAGTTTGTGCAGAAAGAAAAAACTTTTTCTTTACAGAATGAATGTTATTAAAACAGATAATATAAAAAAGTGATTATTTTTTCCACAAGTGATAAAAAACCACTTAAATGTGTGCAATCACCTAAAACTGTAATGATTAAGTTCCTTGAGTTCAAACTTCTAAATATTTTACTATTTTGGATGCTCAATCAGCAAGGCCGTTCTCGCCCCGTCATGATGTCATGCCACCCCAGTTTTGGAACCACTGCTTTGAAATGAGCCTTCACAATAAGAGCATTGCACTAAAACTGGCACGTGACTCCCCACCTTGTTCTGAGGGCACCCCCTACACAGGCACTGGGTGCATTTACTGGTTTGATGACACAAATTGGCAAATTACACCACTGTCATTTGTTTTCTGCTCCATTCCATAAGTTGTAAAATGGGTTTTTATATATTTAGGTCATGTCACACTCACACTTGAATGATTTTAGGGTATTTTGTGTCCGAGTGTCATTCCTACTTTAACCTCTAGTCCAGGGCGTAACTGGCCGTTTTTGATCTTACCTTTATATCTCACCGTAAAAACGCTTGAGCTTGCCTTGTTTGGCATTGGTTTTTTTCAGCACAACTTCAGCTGTATTAATTTACTGTTAATTGATCATATTTGACATACTGTATTAACGCAATGGACTTAACATTACACAAAAACACAAAATTTGAATAGACAAAAATGGGTCTTTTTATTGTGAAAACCACAAATATGTTTAATGAACCGATTTGATGAATGAGAATGCAAATATAAAGTGTAATTATCAATAACATATGTACAAGTTCACAAAAAAAACTAGTTATATACAACAATTTACATAAAAAAGCAGGAAATGTCCCAGAAATCATCTAAAGGAACAATGTCCTGTTTAGGTTCAGTTTTTAATGACTGGAGGAAAACGCTGGAGTGTTTTTGTAAAAGTATTGAACCTTTTTCCACCTGAGTGTTGTGCAGTGAACTTGATGTGCTTTTTGTAACCTTAGTTGTTGGTTATGTGTGAACTCATAACTGATGTGTGCTCAAAACTGCAGATTAGACCTTTAAATGTCAGACAGTTGGAAAGGCGGATGAGCATCTCTTCCTTCCCCAATGTTTATGCAAGGAGGCACTTGTGCTGCGTCCATGTCTCTGCTCTGCTGACAGCACTGGCCCCAGTCACACAGCATTAGAGGCATGCACACACACTAAAGTGTGCACATCCAAGGCCCCGGGCGAGCTCACGTACCATATTCATATTAGCTTATCAAGCTGAACAACAACCCAGTTTACGAGCCTGTGCGCTGCTGCTCCCCTGATGCATGAATGAGGATGGGCTTTGATCTGTGTGCTTTGGCACATCGGAAAAGGCTTTAGACGGGATCGTTATAAAATAATGCAACAGCGCTATCGCCTCACTCAAAACACAGATTGTTTCATAGCCCACGATTGTCATCCTGTCCTCCTCTTCATCAGCCCAACAATAAAGAAGAGTAGAGAAGTATAGCAACAGCAGTGACGATGATGCATTGCTATTTACATCTAGTGATGTATCGCTTTCCCTCTGCACAATAACAGAGACCATGTGTCATGGGATGCTTTGTGGTGAGATTAGGATGAGTGTATGTTGAAGCACCTTCACCATCCTACACATCAGAGAACATCCAGAGTGTCGTTCTGCCCAAACATGACAAGTTCTTCATCACTTGTGCACCAGACCGAGGAAAATAGGGGACGTTTGTTTTTGGTGTGTGAACGCAAGAAAGACAGAGTGAATATTTAATATTGTAATGCATTAACATAATGTTACTCAGGCTGTTTATTAATGAATCTGTGATTAGTTATGTCATTTCATCAGCTGGTGGCAGCTCATAAATTAACTTGTGCATAAATTTACAATGTCAATAAAAAAACATATGTTGTGTTAATGAATGAGGTTGCTTTCCTAACCAGATAGAACCAGGTTAACCTAGATGTACACCTACCTGTGTATTCAGTATTAACCATTTTTTGTGCATTTATTTGTTTTAAACAAGACATAATCATCCAGAATATATAGTTTGTAGATTTAAACGTGTTAAACTGGTTTCTCTGGTTAATCAGCCCATTTCTCTGATTTGATTCTGATTAATGAAGTCTGAGTTATTTAAATTCTCTTTTGAATAACACCTCACGGCACATTCAGCATTGTATTGAAATTAGGAGAACCCACCTGGTTTGTATTACAATTTGAAAATTGGAAAACATTGATTTTTGTACATTTATAAATGTATTTCTAATCGTCAATAATAAAATTACAATTAATCGATAATGGAACCTGTTATATTCTGACCCTGCAGAGCTATTACTAATAAAAATAAATGACTAACAGGATGATATAGTTAGTGTGAAAGGAACAAAAACAGTTCCTCAACCTTTTCAGCTCTAAACCCAATTTTTGCTCCACAGGGTAAAAAAAAGATACTAAATACACACTTATTAAAAAGTACGGAATTACAGGTTTAAAGTTTGCTGATATATATTAAAAAAGGATAAAATCAAAGTGAAATAAAATGTATGTTAGTTTTATAAATGAATCCAGAGAAAATAACACAATAAATCAATGAAAAACACAGATATTTGTTTTTTTTCTGTAGAGAAAACATCTAAACATCTGTTCATAAACAACATTAAACCAATAAGATTATTATATTAAAGTTGTAGCTGAGTTGTATGTTCACTGTATGTTAATGCACTACACAACTCTTTGGTGCGTTGCATGTTTGTGTGACACAGAGGTGGTTGTTGTTAGCATTAGCATTAGCATTAGCAGTGGTTATAGCTCAGTTAGAATGAGACACAAACAGGTCCTTTAACCTCTTTTTCTGCTGTTTTCCCAAAGGACGCTCCTCAGATCAGGTGTGTGCGTGCGTGCGTGCGTGTGTGTGTGTGAGTGCGTGCGTGCGTGCGCATGTGTGTGTACAGTCCAGGCTGCTAGAATGCAAATGAAATGTCATTTTAGTGCCAGCTGATTGCTCTGCTGTCTTTGCACTCGTGGTCGGTCATCAAAAAACACTGGAGGACTCCTTTCAGCCGAGGATTCTCGAATGTCAATAAGGAGGACTTTCCACCACCCACACAAACACTCATTTTAGTCCCCCCCCCCACCTGAAATATCATCCCACTGAAAGGCAGTGTTCTAGTGACATTTAATTAAAGAGTCTTCCTCTCATCTTGTAGTTCTATCTGTTATTTCCTTGTTTAATAATCAAACCTCTTTTTGTTTTCCAACAGTTTGTATCCTGTATACTCAAGGAATTGCCAACCGGGAATGGAGAGAGGTGAGTATGGAATGGGAATACACCAGTGTTCATTTTGTTAAATAAACATTCATAAGTAGACTGACTATTAAAAAAAACGTGAACCAAAACTATATCAAAATGTTGTGATATTTTTGTGAACTAATGAAAATGAAAGGAAATGATAATTTCGTCACATGGGACATAATCCAATCATATTTTAGAACTGTGGTCTTACGCATTGATTACATTAAATGTGTTTGTGTATTTACAAACTAAGTTGCATTTTAGGATGAAGACTGATCTAAGTTATCACACAAATAAAACATTCTTTCTAAACTACATCACACTGATCTGTATTAAAAGCAAAACTACCTTCTTTTTACAATGCCTTCATTTGCAAGTATTTTATGATGTTGTACTAATTTTATTACCAATTCTATATTTAAACATCAACAGTTACCATGGAAACTTAACAGAGCACAAGACTAACTTATGGAGCCAAATTAGGGCCACATGTTTTATACTATAACTGTAAAAACACTTTAAATCACATGATTATGTGTTTTTAAAGTGTAAAAATAGATGCCAGCAACAAAGTTTCATTTAGAAAGTTGTTTTAGACCGTACTGAGCACTAATATGGGTGTAAGAGGGTTTAATTATGCAACACGTTTCAGTTCAACAGCCACATGTAAGTGCTGGCACGTCCGATTTAAACGTAGCACTGTGAACTCAGCGTAGTGTTCGCTTCGCTTGAGATGATGGCGTCTGGTCGGTCGGGTCAACCAGCTGGAGCCCCTGATGGGCCGGACGAGGGACGGACCGCTCGGTAACGTTCACAGTGTTGTGTGGAAATCAGAAATGTCAGCACTTACATGTGGCTGTTGAACAGCAAAAAGAAGCATCATTTATCACAAAGTGATGTTCAAAGTGTTGAGTCAGAGTTGTTTAAGTTCCTACTTTCCTGAAGGCAACGTAATTGGGCAACGTTCCTAGCCTTTTTGTTCAGCTGTCACTCAGGATTACCCTCTCAGCTGATGCCCCGCCCCCCAACGCTATATCAGGGTCAAAATATTTGAAACTGAAAAAAAAGATTTGAAAATGACAAAAAGATCTGAAAAATAAATATAAAGGCCTCAAATGTCAAAATACATATATTTTACATGTATTTGTTTTCCTTTTATAAGTATAAAAGGAAAACAAATTAATTTGTTAAAAGGAATTACTGAAGTAAAATTATATTTAACCTGAAAAAATATTTCATATACTTATTTTTATTTTAAATGCGTTGTGGAATTTTTCAAAATGAAAGATCAACACATTAATTTTCAGTTTTAAAGTACAAAACATTTGATCCTAATCTGGCTCTGACTGTAGATACTGTGAATGTGTTTTTTTAATAAAATAAATGTAAACCAATTTACTAAATAAACTATTTCCCAGCCATAAGACATTATCTTCATACAACGTTTACAATTATTTTATTTTATTTGTTTTCAACATTAAACAGTTTTAAATAGTCTGTGTATATATTTCCTCTTTCGCGTTCAAAGCCTTTTTAAAATCTGAATATTATTTTATATAATTTGTTTGTGTTGTTGACATCATCATTCATCACTTGTATATTTTTGTACAGTTTGGACGAACAGAAGTCATCGACAACACGCTCAACCCTGACTTTGTTCGAAAATTCATTGTTGACTACTTCTTTGAGGAGAGGCAGAATCTACGCTTTGACCTGTGAGTTCACAGTTGACTTCAACGTGCTAACGTTGTTAACGTGTGTTAGCATGTGTTGTTGCAGGCATGGGTGAATGTGTGGAGCACAGTGAAGACTGAATAATTCATGGTTTGGGCAGAGGGAAATGTGGTCTAAATAAAACTTTCACCAGAACGTCTTAGTGAGCTGGGCTCATTCATACCAACACTGTGCGACACAAACAGTCCAGATGGCCACACTGAATCACATGCTTTGTGCTGATTAGGGTTCTTTAAGTGTTGGGTAGTTCATTCTGGCTTCCAGTGAGAGGACCAGTTTGTGTTAACAGTAGTACGTCCACATGAACGTCTTAATTCACCTTAATCCATTTTTAAGGGAATCATTGTAGCAAAAGAGAAGAAATAACCTACTTTTAACTGCAGATGGAGGAGATCACTAGGTCCTAATCCTTCTAGACCTAAGGGTGCCATTTTACACAGTTGATCATTTCAATTTAACTCACTGCCTGAAGCGATGCATGGGTGTCTCTGGGTCAGCCTCAGGTTTACTCCTGCTCTAGACCAATCCCAGCTCAGGGTTTGTTCCGGGTTTAAAATGAGAGTCCAGCTCAGTTAAACCAGGTTCTCAAAATGAAAACAACTTAGTTGCCATGGAAACACACAGGTGTGAGTTGTTTGGTTTACCTGCTGCAGGCTGTAGATGATGAAACACGTCATCATGTTGAAAGATATCATTTTGTGTTTCTTTAAAACACACAACAAAGAGTCAGAAATACTTGTGTTATACAGTTTCTCACCATCTACCACTTTAATGTGGTACTTTAAAATAGAATTAAACAGAATACCATGGCAAAAGTTTATTTTATTATTTTAAATTGATACAAATGATGATAGAATCATCGTCTTATTACATGTTTAATGTGTACTGTACTTTCTAATGACGTGTTTAAACCATTAGTAATATACCTATATAAGGATATGTGTGTATTCATTGCCTCCTGTGTAAAAATAACATATAGTAAACTCACATGGATCAGTGTCTGATCACACACGCTTCAGCTGTTCTCTATGATGAATTGACTCAACTAGTGCCGTAGAAAAGTGGGAGGGGCCAGTAGCTTGTGTTGTGTTTGAAGGTGTGACGTCAGAGACATTTAGGCTGGTTGTGAAATGCTGCTAGTATGCCATGAGGGACAGCAAGTGTGAGTGAGTTCTGTAGTGTGGATGTTTAGGGGAAGGTCTGGGTTAGTACACACTCAGAAATACACACACACACACACACACACACAGGTCTAAGCTGAGAAGAGTTTGATGAAAAAGGAACAACCAGCGTAGTCAGCACCAGCTTAAGTAAACCAGGTTTAACCCATAAGTCTGGTTCTATTAAACTCATTAAACACTGTTACTTTCAGACGACTCCCCCTAAAAACAACAAAAACACTATATTAGTCATTTAAGTAAGTAATTAGTAAGAATTGGATTGTCCTCAGAACTTCAATTACTTTTGTGAAAAAATGTAATGATTAGGGAACATAATTTCA
Source organism: Gouania willdenowi (assembly GCF_900634775.1). Lineage (NCBI taxonomy): Eukaryota > Metazoa > Chordata > Actinopteri > Blenniiformes > Gobiesocidae > Gouania > Gouania willdenowi. The sequence goes on from NC_041049.1 coordinate 71,704,786, forward strand.
AACGTTCTACAGTCCAAAGCCACAGACTTCCATATTTCAGCTCCTTCATCCAGTCCTTAGTTAGCTGTGTTTATTTAAAGGCCATGTGTACTCTCTATCTGATTCTGGGTTTAGCTGAAGTGTTGGACAGTATGTGTTCATAAGAGCAATAATTCTAACTAACAGTCATAAACAACAGAACAATATCACAGTTTTCTAAATCTGGATTCATGGAGGTTCAGCTGCTTAAACAAATAGCGACACATGTTATTACTTAATAACTATAAATGAGATGCAGCACATCTGTATGTTTATGATGAGGTGTTATTATATAACTACTCACTCAGTAAATGACAAAGAAAGCACTGAGGGCCATGTATGAATAAACAATATAATATACAGTATATCAGGCTCAGACTACATCAACCTGGGTTGAAGTATTTCTTATGATGAGTAATGTTTTTATATTTAAATTAGTTATAGTACAGTAATACAGCTTAAAACTTCTCTCTTTTGTTATTCAACTTTTAATGCATAATTCATCCTCCACATTTAATCTGACTGTACCAACCACTGTACTGACTACAATTATGCTGTTTTTGTGTTTTTGTAAGTTATTGATTAATTGGCAAGAAAATTCCAAAACTACTCATTCAAAGCTCTTGGAACAGTGACATCATACTGATTCTGAATGGTGTATTGAGGGTTATACTGACTCTGAGAAGTTATTGTGATTCCGAGGGGGAATTCTGCCAGTTCAGGTGCTGTCGTTTGGGAAAAGTTCTTCAGCTCTAATGCAGTTGGTCTATTTCAGAATAAAGTCATGATATGTTAAATCCTCCTACGTCATATAAAGCAGGTTTCACACTCGACAGCCAATCACGAGGCCAGTTGTCAATGAAGAGTCTCTGAATTCATCTAAACATAAATGTTATTGACTTTGAGGAGGAAACACAGAAAGTCCGTGGGACTCAAACCCATCATCTTCTCCTGTAAAGCAGCTAATCTATTAATATAAAGATACGTCCTATTAATGCTCATTAGTGAACTTTAAGAATGACTGATGCAAGGGATTCATATTTGTTTATATTGTTGGAGTTCTCTGAATAATTACACATTAGATTTTTACTTTTTGAGATAATAAAATAAATACATACACATGCATGTTCTCACAGGTTAGTAACATGGGAAAACTAAAAGACAACAAATCTTTCTTCCTTCAACAGCCTTGAAAGACAAGCTGTTCATGTAATTATGACAAAGTGAAAATGATTTCTCTCCATTGTGTTCTAGCTTCATGCAAATTGTTTGGATGTTCTCATTGGAGCTCATGAAATATGGAATGGCTCTTTTGTTTGTTTACTTGTTGGCTTGTCAGAAGAGCCTCATGCTGCTTTCAAGCTGTGGGAGGTTACAGTGAAGGTCAAAGAAAGACCATGAGTTCAGTGTGTGTGTGTGTGTGTGTGTGTGTGTGTCTGCAGCAGTGAGCTGTAGGAATGACCGATACAATGGGGTTAATATTTTCATTATCAATTTATGTTGTATGAATCACAATACAGTTTCCTAAAATTGCTTTTAAATATAACTTTGTAATTTTTTCTTCATGCACACACAAAATATTAGGGACTGTTCAAATTTAAGGATAGTGTTTCTTGATTTAGTTTTTTTTTTCCGGCCAAATTAACAATATACAACATTGAATTTTCTTAGATTAGCATCACAGACGTGCTGCTAGCCACAATCATTTTTTTTAGATTAAAAACATACTGTATGCTTTATAGATCAATGAATCATTACACATCCTTTACTCTGAACAGGAAGGCAAGGCCAATGTATTTGTACAGTGCATTTCATACACAAGGCAACTCATTGTGCTTTACATGATTAAAAAGTGCAACAGAAAATATTCAACAGTTTAAAATCATTAAGAAAGAAATGAAAAAGGTTGAAAAAAAGTGCTTGAAAGTTTGTTTTCATCTCCATCATAAATACTACGTTTGTTGACATTTTAGTGCTTTGCATTGTGGGATAAGGAGTGGTGTAAATGGATGCATAAAAGTATTTTTACTTCATTTTTATGCCAGACAAGGAGGACAGTAATTCCCTCAACTCTAATTTTGTTCTAGTTTGTTCCAGCTATTCCCTATATCTACATTTGAACCTTTTTCCTTTGTGATGATGGATTCATTGATCTATGAGGCATACACTATGATTTAGAGCTGGAGATATGGAGTCCAAACTCATATCTCAATATTTTTTACTCAATAAAGTCTTACCAGAAAGACAATTGTAGGTTAAATTTGCCACATCTTTTGGCTTTTTCTCCTCTAAGGGACAGCATGTGGTGTGTTAGATCTGTGAGCTCTGGGCTCCACTATCTGACCTGTGTCCATAGATGTGTGAGACCTGCTAAGAGGTAATCCAGCTTTGTAGTACCGACCCTAAGAGTCTGTATGGATGTTATTACTGAGGTTGGGGGTAAAGTTTGAGGCTCAGATGGATGGTCAGAAAACATATTAAAAAATGCCTTAAAAGTGTGTGCGTGTGTGTGTGTGTGTGTGTTTCCTGACCCCCTGAGGAGCTTGTTGTGAGTGGGTGAACATCAGGCCTCGTTAATGTCTCCTGGGCTGATGGCCTGATGATCTCTCCCTGCTTGGATATGGCTGCCCCTCCACCCACGCATACATCTACCTTCACTAGTAAAATCTCCAAACACAAACACACACACACACACACACACACACACACACACACACATAACCATAAAAGCACATGTTTACGCTCTGCTAGTCAGCCATTCTTTTGGCTGTCATGTTATAGCAACAACATGTGTGTGTATGAGCATCACACACACACATGAGCATCACACACACACATGAGCATCACACACACACACATGAGCATCACACACACACACGAGCATCACACACACACATGAGCAACACACACACGAGCAGCACACACACACATGAGCAGCACACACACACATGAGCAGCACACACACACATGAGCATCACACACACACATGAGCAGCACACACACACACGAGCATCACACACACATGAGCATCACACACACACATGAGCATCACACACACACGAGCAGCACACACACATGAGCAGCACACACACACATGAGCATCACACACACATGAGCAGCACACACACCATGAGCATTACACACACACACGAGCATCACACACCACATGAGCATCACACACACACATGAGCATCACACACACATGAGCAGCACACACACACATGAGCATCACCACACACATGAGCAGCACACACACATGAGCACACACACACATGAGCATCACACACACACATGAGCAGCACACACACCAGCCTCTTGCTTGCCTCATATTCTGGATTCTTTTTCACTCCTTTGTCTCATTGCTTCACCCCAGCCTCGTTTTACATAACGGTTCACATTCCTTCAGGGATCCACATACAGTCAGACAGAACTCTGCTTTCCCACAAACCACTGGTATGGATGCTGAACCATCTCTGTTCCACTGCTGCTATCAATGCTTACAAATCCTTTTAACCCTCATCTCACTGTGGCTTTGCACACAACGCTCCTCATTGAGCTCTTTTATTATTTTAAACCTGAGTTTTAAATAAAACCAGAGGAAGCAGCCCAGATGGATGGTTTCTTTAATCAAATGTGACAACTTGGAACAGACCTAAAAAGTTTAATACACTCTAACAGGGAACAGAAATAGCTGTGTTATCTTCTTTTATAGTTAATATGCAAACTCCCAAGTGCAAAAAAAGCCCACGAGATAAAAGATTCAAAACATACATTATATCAGCACTGTTAACACTTTTCTGACTTTAAAGGGGCGGAATTATGAAAAAATCACTTTCTAACAGTGATATTCATCCTTTAGTCTCATTCAGAGGAACAACGTTAAAAAAGTTCTGTTTCCTCTCGTTATTCCACATTTAGTAAAAGTCACTCAAAACAGGACGGTTGGATTTTTCTCACGTTGTGACGTCACATCACAGAAACTCCTCCTCCTGACAATCTTGGCTCCTCCTACCCTATGTAAGAATGAGAGCTCCTCCCTTTCAAACTACCTCACAGGTAAAACAAACATTGTGGTTTAATATAGAACTAGTCCAGTGCCCATCAGAAGTATGTATTCATATAGTGGGAGGAGCTTAAGTAGAGTTGTCAGTTATGGGCATAATAATAACAACATACTCTGTAGCATTATAAAGGCAAGGCAAATTTATTTGTATAGCGCATTCCCATACTCAAGGCAACTCAATGTGCTTTACATGATAAAACAATCAATTATCATTTAAAATCATCAGTAAAATCAATTAAAATCATCAGTATAAATCATTAAAATCGTAATCGTAAATCAATTAAACTCAATCAGTAAATTCCATCATGACATCATCATCATGACCATAACTCTCTCAATCATATGCAGTAGATAAAAAAGTTCCTTTAACTTTGATTTAAAAAATGTTCACATGTGATGCTGACTTAGCTCTGCTGCAGTTTGTTCCACCTTCTTTGCAGCATAACAACTAAAAGCAGCATCACCATGGTTACTGTGAGCTCTGGGCTCCACTATATGACCTGTGTCCATAGATCTCAGCGACTGCTGGGTTCATACCTGACTAACATCTCAATGATGTATTCTGGACCAAACCCATTCACACATTTATAACCAGCAGCAGAACTTACAGTCTCCTCTGAGGCTGACTGGGAGCCAGTAGGGGTATATGGTTTAATTCTATGAGGACATGAAGCATGATAAATGTGTCATCTCAAGGATAGGAACAGCAGAAAAATTAAATTAATAAAATAATAGAAATGAAAGAAGACCATAAGTTAATCATGGATGCAGTATGAAGATGAATTTCAGAGTCTATTAAAGAATAACACACTGATCCTTACTTTGGACATCTCACCGTGCATCTGTTACTACCGTATTTAGAAAGTTACATAAATGGATCGACAGTAACAAATCATAACCAGTAAAACTAATAGGAATCTGTCACTGGCTAAAAATGGCCTAAACAGTAAATTAAATCACAGGAACAGAAAATTAAAAATAAAGATTTGAACAAAAACTTGGTTCACTTCAATGAAGAAATATACCAAAATAGAAAATGCTAATAATTTGAAATAAACAAGCAAAACAATCAAATCTAAATTAAGCCATAATCATAAAATGTATCACATTCTACTCCTGAGACCATAATAGCAGGAAACCTCATTGGTTGTGTGAATCAGACACATTTGAATGATTTGCTTGGCTGGCCACGCCCACAAAGAAAAACAAAACATAGCGAAGCAACAATAAAACATCAGTTTACATTTTTATTATTAGGAAAATCCATTTTTCTCATCAGGTTGAACTGAATTGATCTAAAGATGTAGGGTTTCATTCCTGAGTCGCCATGGTAACGTGTGTGTGCATATGATCCAACAAACTACTGTATAACGCTGCCAATCTGTGCAATCGGCCACGTAATCATTACCAACAAGAACAAGGATACGAAAAATACCATCAACATCACTATGACCAGGATCATATCATTTTATGAATTTGATTAATTATTTATCTTTTTCTGTGATATCTGCTCAGTAAAACAGTGCTACAGATAATGTCTATGATAGAAAGCAGTGATAGGAAACCTTTACAGTTCTGTTGAACCCTTCTTTCAAGAGTAAAACTGTTGTAGACCACCCTACCACATGCCAACACAGTTTCAACAAAATGGGTCAAAAATTTACCTTCATTAAAAAAGATAAAACAAAAAAAAATTCTTCAAAACATATATTTTAGAACGGTAACAAATCCATCCTCCATCACAGTGGAGGGCAGCAAATATGTATTTTTGATCATTAATACAGAAAGGAGCAATCGTTTTGGTTTAATTCTAGTTTTGAGTGAGTGATGTTATTTTTTTTGCCAATCTCTGGGCTTTTGATGTTGTATATGTTTTTTTGTTATTTTATGTATTTTTGGAATAATTTTTCTATATTTTTGTGTCATTTTATCCATTTACTATTTCTGGTTATTGTTTTCCAGAGTTTTATTTGGCGTTATTTACTGGTGATTAATTCTAACTGCTCAGAAACACATGGAATTTAGTTTTTTATTTATTTAATTTTAAATTTTCATTATGATTTAAAAGCTTACCTCATTCAGATGTAGTACGTACAGTATATGTCCAGAACAGGAACTCTGCACTATATTGGAGTAATATTTATAAACACTATGCAGTAGAATCAGTGGGAGTCGAGCTTAACGGTCAGTGTGCTGTCATCAGTTCCCTCCCCTTTTCTACAGCCTTGTTTGTTTCGTGCCATCATTAGTCATCATTGCAAAATCTTCAAACTGCATTCCCCCCTCCTCCCCTCCAACACACACACACACACACACACACACCTAGGGTCTGTCTGGCCTAGTGCTGCTGCACAAGTCAAGTCGTCTCCATTTACACACAGACGCACACCCAATCACACACATGTAACGTGCACTCACAAGGCGCCGTGGGACATGGTAGATAGATAACGAATATGGCTTTGCTTCTACTTCCTATCCTCCTCCTGGGTGCCTCATAATTAAATAAAATCAACTGAATCATTCATGAACATTTGGGAGTGGCACAGGCGAGAGCAAATAAAACATGAAGCCCACCTGTGCATTTTTGCTGGAGCATGTCTTACTTTCCTAGAATGGAAATGCATTAGTAACGGCACCATAGAGGAACACTCCTACTCCACACTGATACACACTTATCGTACATGGCATGCTGTCTGTGGAGAGAATTGCTCAGCCACTCCCGTTTACACACTCAGCTGCACGTCGCCGCATATTCACCGTTATTGACACACGGCTGCAACACTGAAGTTTCATGATGTGGGAGGTAAATAAAGCCTGATAAATTGCATTACACAGAGATGGGGAAGAGGCTTTATGGTTCCAGTGGTTTGGTTTGTTCTAAGTGGAGAAAAACATGTATCAGCTGCAGAAATAGATTCAATTGTTGTGCTTTTAAATTTCAATATTGAATGTGTGCAAACTGACCTGTAACTTTGAAGAGCAAAGAAGGAAAAAAAATCAATAAATACTGGGATAACTTTAGATAGTTTATCACAATTCTTCTGGTTACATTTGAAGATTAAATAAGTGAATATATAAAGGTGTGTACACACATGGAAAGTGATGCACTTTGTAAACAGCATCTTTTATTTGCTGCATCAATTTTGCATCACAATACAATTGAAAAAAATTCTCATACAGCAGTTGTGAAACTTGTTTGAATTAAATCATCTTATTCCACTGGCAAACGTTTATGTGTAAACAGAAGCTTTACATAGTGATGAAATAAACCTAAATATGATGTGTCATACTTTACTGATAATACAGTAACTACTCCTGAGTGAAATGTATGTAAATGTAGAGAAAATGCTTCAGGAATCATCTATTATTGGTTTCCTTACAGTCATTTTGTTCTTCTTGTAATTCCTGTAGCATTTAGTTTTGGGATTTTGGTAATGATTGTTTAATATGTAATTTGATTCAATGTTTTTATTACATTTTATTTCAGTTTTTACTGTTGGGTATAAAAATGACACTGAGATACATAAAAGTAACAAAAAGATGCAGGTAGATCAATTATTATGAATTATATGATCAGACAGTGATCTAATGTATCCAACGCTTTTCTCTAAAATTTGACCAAACTAAAAGTGATCAGACAGAATAGGACTTTAAGTCAGTTATTACTAAAAATAGGACTTGTTTAAATAAATCACTAACATAGTCCGTTAAAAGAAAGTGTACCAAGAATATAACGCATACGTTTAGAAATGTTCAGTGTTGATAAAAGTGCTGATTAAATTTGAACCTTGAACATTGAAAACTTTTGCTCTTTTACATTCAGCTGCTGAGGCACAGCATCCTGTAGAGACCCTGTGGAAGGTGGACCACCATGTCGTGTTCTACTTGAACACACGAGTCTTTGACATAAATTTAGTACATTTTCACACTTTGATTTTCATTGTCATGGGAATGTAAAATGTTACATGTTTGTTAATGTTTCCCTGTCCATCATATCCATATCAAATTACCACCAAAAAATCTACACAAAAAGTTCTGTGGTAATATTTTATACATCTTTGTAGACTTATGGTGAAAACATTGACGTCTCTTCTTTTCTCTATTCTCTGCAGGTATGATTTGGACTGTAAGAGTGACAACCTCTCCAAACACGTGAGTGTTTCTGTCGCCACATCTGGACAACAATCAGTCACTCATTCACTGGAACATGTTAGCGTCACATTTACCCCTCTAGGACAATGGCCGCCTGATTTGATAGTGAATGCTGGAGGGTGAGGGTGTAGTAACAGGAACAAAGACATGGTGTTGTCACCAGGGCATGGAGCACACTTTCACTGCACATTGAGAAATGGTTATTTTGGAACTATTTTCCTATTGTTTGAATTATTAGCATTGTGTGTCTGTGGGGTGAAGGAGCAACAATGACCAGCATTTGTTTGTTGTTTGCTGAAGAAATGATAGATTACATAATATAGTTCACAGCAAGAAGGTCCTGGGTTCAAACCCTGGGGTGGGTCCTTTCTGTGTGGAGTTTGCATGTTCTCCCCGTGCTGTATGGATTTCTTCTGGGTACTCTGGCTCCTCCCACAATGTCTGTCTGTCTGTGAATTGCCCTGTGATGGACTGGTGCCCTGTCCAGGGTGCACGCCCACTGTGACCCCCGCAACCCTGAAATAGGTCAAAGTGGGTCTGAAAATGGATGCATATATTTTCAACCACTTTTTTTCACATTTGTCCTAGTGTGACAAAAAATATTTTACACAAACATTCAAACAATAATTACGGTCTGAAAATACCAAAAAAAAAAACCCTAATTAAAAACATAAAGTTATAGTGGTAGTTACAGTCAACCAAATAAATGGCTTTGTCTGATAGTAACTGGATTAATACATTAAAATATGCAAAGACTGAAATATACAGAAACTCTAATTAACCATGTAGAGAACGTGTGGGATGCAAACTAATAAACTAAGACTAATGAGTTGTTTCAGCAACAGACGTAACAGTGTTAATAATAATAATAATATTTTTGAGATAAGTATTTTATAACTTGTTTTGTATTAAAATATGTATTTTTGGAGTTGCTGCTTTTGCTACTTCTCAGAACAGTATGTAAAGGACAGTTTGATGGATTATTGAGTGTATTTTTATTAGGGATGCACTGAATATTTGGCCACTAAATATCTTAGTTTGAATATTGCATAAAAAAGCAACATTGGGTCTTTGATTTAGTGAGTTAAAATCAAGGTCGAATCAAACAACGTGCAGTGATTTAGAGTCGGAAAAGTGTGTGTGTTGCTACAGGAGCAGCAGCTCCTCCTCCTTTCTACACACACACACATCCAGACTCTCTCCTTAACGCTCTCCGTCACCACGTACAAGTTGGAAACGTCCAATTCCACAACAGAGCCCGGTTGTTGCGCTGTGAGCCATAAATACATAAACATCACCATTGTTTCCTCCTTACACTACACCTGGTCTTGCTGCATAGACTGGTGTAGCATTAGCATGGAGTGCTAACAGCTGATGTGTGTAAACAATGGGTCTGTGGCTCAAGCAGTGACTCCCAACACGATCAGCAGCAGAAAAGTAGTGCAGTTTGTATTTACATATATGGTAATAAAGTATAATATATATTCTATATTAAACAGCAGTGTTTGTTTTAGCTGTTAGATAGTTGGAGAGGGAGGAGCTAACATTCTAGGAGGCGTGTTAGGTGACGTCACCTGCCAACGTGGGTAAAATCTGTCCCGTTTAAATCTGACTTTGTATAAAATATGTAATAACAAGAGAGGAAACATAACTTTTACACTTTGTTCCTCTGAATGAGGCTAAATGATGTTTATCACTGTAGATAAACCATTAGAAAGTCATTTATTCATCATATCTCACCTTTAATGTACTTTAGCTTCTTTGGAATGTATGTTTAGTTTTATTTGAAGGGCTAATAATATAAATGATAAACTTTGTTGTGCTTTTTATGAAAAGCAAAGGCTACTGGAATATTTTAAAAATGTCAGAATATTCAGTAAACATTTACTTTCTTTAAAAAACATGTCTAAAAAGTATTCTAGGCTATTTATGCACAAGTAAAAAAATAGTGAAAAACTTAACATTTGATATTCAGTATTCAGCAAAGCGTTTATTTATTTTCGGCTTCGGCCCATAGATTTTCATTTCGGTTCATCCTTAATTCTAATCCAGACCTTCCATGAAACGCTACAGAACTCACTCACACGTGCTGTCCCTTAGAGGAGAAAAAACCAATAGTGGCACATAAGGTGTTTATTAATAAATGCGCTTGTGTGGGATTATTTGTCAGCAGTTTTAGCCCAGAATTGTCATTCTGGTCAGACTTTATTAAGTTAAAAATATCAAGATTAATATTGTATATTGCCATTTGAGAAAAAATATTGAGATATGAGTTTAGGTCCATATCGCTCAGCCCTAACACACATGATCTGTAATACCCTCTCTGTGCACCTCTACACTGGCATGTTTTTCCCCATTACCCAGGATTCCTCATGGCTGCCAACTGCTGGCAGAGTGGTTTTTCCTCCGCCCCCCAACCCATGTTTGCCCGCAGGGCTGCTAGTGTGAGCATGAGGAATGTGAGAGCAGCATGACGGCTAGCGATGCTCCGATGCATCCTGTCTTCATTGTGGATGTGTGGGACTGAAGATCTGGCACACAGTGATGCCTCCATTGTCCAGGCACAGCTCACGCCTGCTTGTGAGGCTATAAATAACAGAAAATGCAAATGCACACATGTACAGTATCTCTAATGATAGCTTCAGTTGTGACTTTTCCCTTCACAACAGATGTGTTCTCCATGCCATATGGTTTGCTTACCTGGTGCTGATACAGCTGCTGGTGACGGGACTTACAGTAGAATCTCATTAAACGCTGCATGTGTTCAGTGCGGTTTATATGCCAATGCAGCAATCTGATGATCTAAAAGACTTTATACTTTCTTAAAGTTTAATGGTTTACTTATGATTTCTGAAAGATAAAGAAATGGTTATTTTTGAATAAGTGGTGGTCCTAGTGGTCCATTGTGGGTGTCTCATTATGTTATAATTTGACTGTAATACAACAAATATGTTCCATTATATTGTTCATTATAGCTGTGATTATAATAACACAAACTGGTTCTGATTCTCAAAGGAACAAAGCAGTGTTATTGTGTAATAATAATAATGCAGAAACAGGAAGTTTCCAGAAGTCAAATTGTTAAGTTTGACTTTGTTCTTTTTCTTCCTAATAATCATTTGTAGCCTTATGTTTTATATTAAAAGGTAAAAACACGTATTTTAGTCGTTGGAGACAATAGTGTAGTTAGCTTAATGTATTTTAGGAGACATAGAGACACAAGTAGGGATGTAACGATTCACTCAACTCCCGATACGATTCGATTCACGATACTGGGTTCACGAGACGATTCTCTTACGATTTATTTTACAAAATGGGACTGTAGACAAATGATGAGTGAAAAATATTCCTTTATTTTTTTGGGAAAAAGACTAGAAAATACTGTATTATTTTCCTTTATTTTTAATTGTCAAAGAATCCCTTGATAAACTATTCAAAACAATGCAATTTAATTAAAAATAAATCTTGAATGAAATAAATAAAGGAATAATACAAATGAAGAAGAAGCCTTTAATTAAAATTCTGGTTCTATAGTAAACAATGCAAAACTGCATAATAGTTATTTTCTTTTTAAAAGTGCAACTGAAAATGTAGTTTGTGCCTTAACAATTGGACTTTTTACGTCAGATATTTGTTTGGACCAGCAGAGGGCGCTGGTAACTCAGTGGTCGGTTGGCATGCAGCTAATCTAGCAGTGAAGAAGAGATGCTATGCTAGCAGACAGAGCTAATAGAAAAACGTGACTTTTGAAGATATTCACGTAATATTACAAATATTCTTTCGGTGCTAAAGGGTAAGGAATCATTTATTAACCTATAAGAGTAGAAGGCGGCCAGAAAGAAAGTATTAGCAGATCCGCCCGCCGCCTCAGCATTTGGACAAGAGAAGGATAAATATATAGCGCCCTCTGCTGTTTAAAAAAAGTACTGCGATTCAATTTTCAAAGTATTGATGTCAATCGTGATACCTATGAATTGATTTTTAACTGCCTTACGATTAATCGTTACACTCCTACACCCAAGCAATAAAGTAACAAAAATATACTGACACAATTTTATTCTGCCTTTAATTAGCGTTGCAAGGAAATGTAGTTATTTTGATGACTTACGTAACGTTGGTGTCTAGACATTTATGAGTAGAAGCTAAATGAATTGTGGGTCTGAGGCGTAATTATTAAGTTGTGTTGTTTCTTTTGTTTTGAGACTTTGGCTGTAAGAGAAATGTTCTCAGATGTTAGTAGCAGCTTTCTGCCCTCTGGACGATCATACGTCAAACTCTTTTCCACACGTGCACACATACATGGCGTTGCACTCTGACTCACACAGATACAGGGGAGGAACATTTGGATGAAGTCATGCTTTTTTTAAAAGCACATCCTATCTTTGCTCATGTTTTTGTTTTCCTTTTTTTAATCTTGTGCCGAAGGCTCCACCTTCACAAATGGACACTTTTATGGACAAAGAACCTTTCTCATGCAAATGGTGTCAAAAAGATGGTAAAGGGAAAGAGAGAGAGCAATCTGATTTATTTACTTTAAATAAGTGTCTAAGTCTAAAATAACCCCCTCGTCTTTATAATCAGAAATCAGAATCATCTTTATTCTTTATAATGGGTTAATTTATGTAAATATTGGTAATAATCAGAAGCTTTGGATCCTATGGTGTCTACCAATAAATAGTGACACACTGGGATGTTCCCAGTTAGATTCATTGTGGGTGCAGGTGTTGGAGGTAGTGACAAGCTTTTCCTTGTCATTTATGCTATAAAGCAGACATAGGCAACTGGCGGCCAGGGGACCACATGCAGCCGTTGGTCTAATTTGTTTGGCCCCCAAACAAAATTGGGATTCGTGAATTTGGAAGTTATATGAAGTCCACATAACACACAAATGTCCAGAAACACAGAAAACAACATCAAAGTAAACAAAATGATAACAAAGACACTAAACAGTAAACACTTTAACACATACAAAAGGACTTCAAAACACACATGACAATGAAAATACACAAAATGACAACGATAAAACAAAAAATATCACATAAACACACATAATGACTCGAAGAACACACAAAAAGTCAACACAAATTTGCCACATTCATAAGAAAATAGGCTAAATTAATTAAAAAAAACACAAAATGTCTAAAAAAATAAAAATGAACAGATAATCCCACACAAAAGGACTACAAAGACACAACCATTTGTTCATTCCTGTATTAATGCTCAGATTGGTCTTTATTTTTAAATGCTGACATAAATGTTGATCATGTGACCCCACGGAGCAGATAGAAGTTGTCCATCTGCTATAGAGCAATGGTTCCAAACATGGGAACAAGTCAGTCTGAGGGGTTTACAGCAGTCAATACACACGGTCAAATTTAGAAAAAATAGAATTAAAACTGTTTTGAACAGAGCAAAACAATTGATCTATGCTCATGTGTCTGAATAAAATGTATATCTATGTTTTGAAGGAATGTTATTTTATTTTTGGTAAAATCTCTGATGAAGCTTGGAGGGTTCAGTAGCTTTAATAAGATGAAGAAACCGCTGCTTTAGAAGGATTCAGGAATGAATTGGGAAATCAACTCTAACTGCTGCTTAGATGCATTACAGACGAGCTGGGAAAGCTTTAACTGATGCTGCTGAGCTCCAGCAAGATCCTGTGTGAAGCCATTAGTTTAATATGCAATCAAACCATAGCTTTGTGTTCTAACAACGATGAGCCCTGATCCACGTCATTTTATTTCACCATCAATCATTAAGAGCAGAAAGAATTCTTGTGTTTTTTCCCACATGCAGGACTTCCTGGGCCAGGCCTTCTGCACACTGGGTGAGATCGTGGGGTCCCTGGGAAGCCGCTTGGAGAAACCTTTGATGTAAGTAGCAAAGCAACGACATACGACGACAAGCAGCAAAAATAAAGTCGTGACGTTGAGTTCCTTCTTTAGCTTCTAGATTTTTCATTGCATGTGATTTAAAAGTTGGCATGTGATGTTAGGACTACATGCAGCTCTTATCTTGAAGTGGAATGAAACGGGGGCAGAAAATAGGCCAAGATCTTGTATTAAAACAGATGCTATGACAGTTATCTCCAATAACCAAATGAGATGAATAGTTTAACATCAATAACTAACTGTAGATCAATAAAAGCAAACACGTTTGGTGGCAAACAGCTGGTTATGGGTTTGAACTCACCTCAAGTAGAAAACTGTCAAGTTCAGAATTATTTATCAGGGACACAAATTGTGAAATATTCCAACAATAAGGTATATAGCATTGTTGCAATAATAGTATTTTTTATAATTGTGCTAAAATAAAACCAAATATTCAAATGTTTGTTTCTACAGTAACAATTCACATCCATATTTTATCATTTGTACATTTCTTTAGTTTTATGCTATTATTTAGTTTTTAGTTTTTTAAATTTTATTTGTATTATTAATTTATATTTGCATTATTATCCTTCATTGGTTTTTATTTTCTTCTTTCTGTGTTTTTCTATTGATGCAACCTGTGAATCAATAAAGGTTTATTCTTCTTTTTTTAACACATTATTTACACAGTTTTTATATAACAACACACAGATACATACAAAAACATACAACATTATGGACTAACTAATCAAAGCCAAACATATACTAATGCATTGCAGGAAAAGAAAGGACAAGAAAAACAAAACCAAAAAACTAAGAAACACGTGTATTCCATCCATAGGTATTAAAATATTACCTAAAGAACTGTAAACTCATCGTTCCAGGTCAGACAAAGTCCACATAGTTCAATAATGAGTTCCAGGTTTTGTAAAATCTATTAGCAGATCTGTTAAAGATGCGTCTGATTTTTTTCTATCGTGCATCATATTTTTGATCCATTGGTTGTTTGATGGAGGGTTTCATCCTCCATCTGGATAGTATTAATTATTATATTATATATTATAGTATTAACGTCTTTCTAATAGAGAGGAAAATGCAATAATGGTTTATTCTATTTTTATTCTATATCTAATTATGATTCTGTAATAACTGAACTACAATCTGTGTAATGGTCATTACACACACACACACTCTGTGTGTGTGTGTGTGTGTGTGTGTGTGTGTGTGTGTGTGTGTGTGTTCTAATACTAAAATGCTTTTACCAAACATTAAAGAGTGTGTTTGACACATCAATGATAAAATAAAGCTATTATGGCCTAAGTTCAGACCTGGTAAGTCGTTCTCCAGCTTGTGTTAGATGTTCCTCTGCAGGTCCACCACAGCTGATTGTAAAGGGTTTCTGCAGCGCTGCATGATGACACAGGCATTAGATGCAGGCGTGTTGGAGTTGAGAGACATTTAAAACATGCAGGACAGAGAATAACAAGGACCAGACTCAAGCATCCCTGATGGAACACAAAGATAAGTGCTTCATTATGCCTTGAATAATTAGTGCCTGATAATTCTAATCTCTTTAATCATATGCTGAAGATGCACTGATTTTTATTTTAAAGCAGCGACCATTAATAATTAATGAATCAAACATTATTTACTCAAAAAAACAAAAGAAAAAGGTTGAAAATGATCACTTGTAAGTTTGTTTTGGTCTCAACCTTAAGCACTCGGTTTATTGACTTTTCAGAAAACTGTTATGCACATTGCATTGTTTCTCAAATGGGGTACGTGTACCCCTAGGGGTACGCAATGGCACTACAGGGGGTACTAGAGAGAGAGAGTGATTAAAAAAAACAATAGAAATAAATGTATTCAGGCGCCACTAAATCAGCGTTTTCAACCTTGGGGTCGGGACTTTGCCATTGTCCAAAGAAGAAGCCAAATATAGTGAACTATTACACATCTGCACAGCTCAGATATCTGATTATCTGTACAACTCATAATACAATGCTAAATAGAAAAATCTAGAATGAAGTTAACTGGACATTCCCTGGTTAGTGTTTGGAGACAGAAATCTGTACTTATTACATAAGCACAGTTTAACCATAGAGAGAATGGACGCTTTACACTAAAAGTTAGAAAATCAAGACTTCTTCAAGTTAGAGCTGGTTTTATCTGTGATATTAAAACAACCCTGCTTTAATTCATATTTTGATTGAGTCTAAACTGATGACCTGAATCTATTCCTGTTTATAATCAATCATTAGCTTTTCCACTCGTTACGTTCAATACAACTGGGAAACGAGGTAAAAATAACCTTTTCAGAAGATGAATACATAACAGTTATAAAACTCAAATGAGCACTTCCAGTTCTGGTTATTGGAGGACATTTTTGTGGGAAAAAAATAATTAGGTTTTTTATCATCCCACAAGTGAAACATCTTCAGAAAGTTATAGACATTATTGGAGAAACACTCGAGCAAATCACTTTCATGTTTTCTGGGACTGAACGATTATACGACCGTACTGGTGGAGGAAATGAAATCAATAATTGGCTTTGAGATTAATCATGATTTTTGTACCGTTTACCTTGGTAATATCTCCCCCTCAATTAATATTACGAATAAATATTTATTAAAAAAAATGTTAGTAGCCAGTAAAAAGCTATTACACGAAGATGGCCATCAAAAGAGGAGTAGATTGTAGTTGTTAAAGAAATATATGATATATACAGTAAATATATCAAATAACAGACTTTTTCCTTGAACGTACACATGGACAAATTCACTAAATACAGGAGGAAATGGATGAATCTACACAACAGGATGTTACTTATGTACTGTAAGTATGATGTACTCTTCCAATGCTTTTCATACACTTATATGAATGTTTTTAATGTAGATAGATTATGTTCTTAAACCCTGGATCTAACACCATCTCTACAATTATTCATTATGATTCATCTTCCTCCTGCATATTTTTCTTGCCCATCTGTGCATTTTTGTGTTTTGTTTCTTTGTTTCTTTATATATTATAAATAAATGACTTTACAAAAATAAAGTAAAAAGAATTAAAATAAATAAAATCAATGGTGTAAAAATACAAAAAATCACGATAAGAATGAAGTGAAAACATTGTGTCCACAGGACTCCACATCCCACAATGCAATGCGTGAAACTATTCTGACATTGAGCAGCAATTTCAACCTTTTTTCTTTCTTTTTGGAGGAAATGATGTTTGATTACAAAATTATTGTTAATTGCAGCTTTAAGGTTTATTCAAAAAATAGACACAATCTTTAATTTTGAACCTACCGCATTATTATTAATAATCTTAATAATTGGGTAAAAAAATGAACTTTTCTAGGCGTGTGAAACTGCACAAAACTGCCCCTCCAACCTCCACTAAATGTATTCATACATTTATCTTTACAGTGTTAAGGTTTTACTCATGGACACGTTGGTCATCGGTTGGTTACCATCGGCAACCAGAGTAAAACATCATGTAAAACATCATGTTGTCAAAACAATGTCAGTATTATCTTTTTAGAAAATATAATTTTAAAAACATATTCCAACATTTTAAAAAAATCTAATTTTGAAAAAATTGAAGAGATTTAAAAAAAATGCCACAGAATTTATTGACTTTTTTTTTTTGATGATTCGGAAATATTCATGGTTAGTTTAGTTTAGTTAGTTTAGTCTTTATTTGAAGGGACAAGCATAGAGACATTAAGATCATAAAAAACAAGATGTTCTACACCACATCTAACAGCTAGTTTCATCTGTCGTCCCTGGTTACCAGTATAAAACATGCAATAAATTACAATGATAAAAAAGAACACTCAGAATATTACACTCTCACTGACACACACACACACACACACATGTACATTACATCCTCACCTCTCATTTACAGCAACGTTCTCTCATTTCTGTCATTGTTTATAAACTAACCACAAGTTCAATACAGTACATTTTATAAAATACACGTTAATTTGAATGGCATAAAAAATGCCTTCAGTGTTTTAATACATTTTATATGAACTTCTTGGAACATCATGTATGTTACTATTAAAACATGGGCGTCAGAGATATGCTTTAATATTTACGCTTTCTGTAAAATGAAAAAGAAAATGCTGTCATGTTTTGTAATATGATTAAAATCCCTTTTGAAGTCAAATGTAAAATCTGCTGACTTGTTCACATGATGAAACAGTTTTCTATCAATATTTAATTTTATAATCTTCAAAGATAGAGACCACAATCAGAGACATCAGTACAGTGAACTCAAAGTGTGGCTCAGGTGTTAAATATTGAATGTCCTGCAGAGGAAGTGGCATCAATAATGTCATCATGTCTACTGGGACTAGAACCAACTCCATTAACGTTTTCTAATTGAGAGATTGATCAGGTATAATGTCTATTGTCATTTTGGTCCATGATGACATCACACACAGCTTTGTCAGCTGAGCTTCACTTATGAAACATTTACTGTTCCACCTCATACTGTAAGTATAGTGTGAGATCTGGAGTTAAAGTGAAGTCATTTCACTTCTTCAGCCTCATTGATCTTGGGTCACATGTCTGCATACTGTTATTTTTATGTTTATCTCAAACCTATAGATGACTAGTTTCATGTAATGCTGTCTTTACATCGTTTTAGTTAAACTCTCGTTAAAACAACGGTGATGATCCGACGTTGAGAAGACGTCTGTTGTCTGTTCAGAGTGAAAGTTTTTATCACGTCTTTTTCACATGTCGTAAAAAAACGTGTTTAAGACATTCCAGGAAGACGGCATAAGTAAGATGACGCAGGTTGGATTCGTACCCCAGACCCTTTGCTTTCCTTACTCGTTTTATGTCATTTTGATGTTTTTGTTGTGTGTGCGTTACTTAAATTAACCTGACGATGTCTGAATAAGACGTGTTTTCAACATTGATTTGCTCAACATTTACATTATTTCTTGAAAATATCAAAGAGCATATATGAAATACAACTGGATATATACTTAGTGACTGTAGATAATACTGAATAATGATTTGTAATAAACAGAAGATTTATTTAATTGTAATAACAAAACATACATTGTTGTTTTTAAAATATTACACTTCTTGTTGTGTTGACCTTTGACAACAACAAACATAAAATAAACAGAAGCACGTACACACGCTGTTTAAGCTGTTTAAATTTCAGATTAGAAAAAGCAGAAATTCCTTTAAATGTTGAAGGTCAAAGTCCAGAAGAGTTCGTGGTTGTGACGTTCAGATTCTAACCGTTTTTAGACGTCGTATAGACGTGTAGATGTGGTCCAGACAGACATACTGTACGTCATATGGAGGTCCATGGACATCGGATGTTTAGTGGGTCACAACAACCAAAATTTGTTGAAACCTCAATATTAGGGGAGGGACAAAGAAGTGATATATCAATAATATTCTTCCTTCCACATTTCAAATGATAATCAATATGCTGGTTCTAGACATTGATTTTTATTCTGTTTTAGAATTTGCTGTTGTTTCCAATGTGTCAGCATTTGTCATTTTATATATGTGGTGCACAACTATGCATGTATAATATACATTTATTATTGTAGTTATGACCATGAGTCCTTTCTAAGGAAAACTAAACGTTATTTTTTATTAGAGGAAAAGATATTAAAAAAGAGGACAAATCTACACCTGAGTGAGGGGCAAATAAAAGCTTTTAGAGGTTGTGGATGAGAGGACAATTTATTAAATTAGATAAAACCAAAGGCCCTGATGGTTTGTTGGACTTTTAAAAATCACTCAACTTTACTGACTTTTTGCTCAGTGTTTCATCTCATTATATTTTATTAAGCTAACACTAATTAGCAATAAATAAAGTTAGAAATTATACTATTAACAGAAGCAAGTAGCGCTCAATACCGAGAATGAACCGTAAAATTAAAATCAACGTTCTGCAATACCAAATTACTCCAAAATAAAGGGTATACACACACACACACACACACACACACACACACACACACACACACACACACACACACACAGACACACAACACACACACACACAGACACACACACACACAGACACACACACACACACACACAGAGACACACACACACACACAGACACACACACAGAGACACACACACACACACAGACACACACACACACAGACACACACACACACACACACACACACACAGAGACACACACACACACACAGACACACACACACACACACACAGATATTTCTTGCTTTTATAGGTGGATTGTCGTCCACTTGTCGTGCTCTCACTCTCTCATGTTCATCATGTGTTCACTCACAAACCTTTCATTTCTCTCTTTTTCCTTTGCTGTCCACCGCTTCTGTCGCTCCTTTTCCTGCCTCACCCCGCCCCCCCCCCCCCCATACAGTGAATTCATTTCAGTGCTCATCAAAGGAATCCAGCTTGTCTCAGGTGATGGAAGGAGTAGTTTCAAAGCCTGGCTTGACGTGTGTCGTTACTGGACAGTTCTTAGCCAAATTAAATTATCTTTGTCCGTCTTCTTTCTGAATCAGATCCGAGTTTCTTTTGATCTATTTTTAGCGTTTTGCTCAGCTGTATTACGCTGCTAAGGAAACAAACAAATAGTTCAGCTGTTTGTCTAGTAGCTTCTACATTATATCAGTGAAGAGGTAACAGAAAAAGCATAGCTTCCATTTTTTAATCTTTATTACAATTATTATTATTATTTTTTTATGATATTACTACATCAGATGTTGTTCTATCATTTTGCAGGGAGGCACCAAAGACAATTTTAAAGCATGGAGCAGTTGTTAAATACATAATAAATACACATATTATAGTTTAATACATAAATGTGTCTGAAACAACCAGATAAAGGTAATAAAAGCATGGCTTTACAAGTCAGATAACAAAACTATTTACATGCATGTTGGAATTAAAGCACTATGACAATTCCAATGTCTACATTATTATTATTATTATTATTATTAACACAGTATAACAGTGTTATATTCCTTCTTCCAGTGGGATTCCAGGAAGGAAATGTGGCAGCTTCATAGTGAGAGCAGAAGAACTGAGTAACTGCAGGGGTAGTGTGTTTTTAAATCACAAAAACAACTTCTTTAAGCTTCAAATATTGTTCAAACTGAGACTGACTCAGTTTTAATTTAGAAACTCTGAAGGGGCGGATTCACTAAAGGTATTAAAACGTGTGCTAAACGTGTGCTAACGTCACTCCACGTGCTAATAAGGGGTACAAACCTGTCACAATACGCCCACAATCCATTTAGCACGATTACCTCTGATGAATATGTAAAGTAGGCGGATCTCATGAGGGGTGCAGAAAAATGGGAGGAGGAAATGCAGATAAATCAATGCAGTGGATGCAATGTAGTTCATCAAATCTGGAACTGTTTGCTGTGATTGTTTTCAGTACGACTGACAAACAGTGCAAACACACACGCAGAGATCAGCTGCTGTAAAAATGAACACAAAACACAGCGCAGATAAAAAAAAAAGTTAAACTTTCTAGTATAAGTAAATAATCTGCAGATGGTGCTGATCCACTGATTGACAGACTGTTGCTGCATTAACTCAGATCAATGACAAATCTGCCTGTTTTAAGAGCAAAGTTCCAGGACGTAGTGGAACATTAAACTAGGGAGAAAAAATAGATTTTAGGTTAGATTTTAAATTTTATTTAGTTTTCTACATTATTAAATGTGTGTTTGTAGCAGACAGAGAAGTCCATCTGCCTCTAATTTAACATCTTCAAATGTCATTTAGTGCTTCAGTGATGAATGAGCAAAATGTTCATTTAAATATTGTGGTTCAACCACGTCTATACACACACCTATTAGTGGCTCAATGTTAGTGTTAGTGACCCTTTATTTCAGATTGTAGTGAATCTGCCCCTTAAAAAGGTTCAAAATTAGTGTTTAATTAATAAAAAAAATCACTATCATCTAAACGCTAAAATAGTGCTGTTTGTACTGTCAGTATTGTAACAGTATTTTCTGTGTGGTTTCATGTTTGATTCTGTTGTTAAAAGTAGTTGTTTAGTACAGTTCCAATGTCTAAGTAATAAAAGTAGACCACATATATATTATTTAATAGAAAATGTGTCTTTTGCTTTCATTTTTGGCAAATTATCCTTAAAATGTCAAGCTGAGATGAACTGCTCAATTAAAAAAAATAAAATGTCCCAAACAAACAATCCCCACAGGTAAACGTGACTCATTTATCAGTGGCAGTAACATTAACTGCTGATGTGAACACAAACCACTAAGGCTTCTGAGAGTGGTTTATTAATGTCACCAGAAAAAAGCTTTGACCCACTGAGACTTGGAGCCACAAAGATGGAGATACTCTAAAACCTGGTAATTCCTTGTACTGTACCTGCAACAGTAAAAGACCCCAAATCATTTTATCATCTGCCTCTGAGTCTCGTCTCCTTCTTACGTCATTGATCCAGTTTTTCAGATGCTCGTCACTGTTGTAAAGACAAGCTGCACATCTACTCTGTATCTCTCTCTCTGTCTTAAGTGTTACACATTCAAATTCAAGCAAGGTAGTCATAAAATATTCATATTCCTCTATAGGGGGTTGTGCCTCATTATTGTTATTATACTACAATTGTTATCATTACATTGGAATTCTGGGTAATTTCCTGAAGGACAATTTCGCTTTAAACTAATATTTTCTTCCTCCTGCTGAGGGGCTCCAAGGACCAACTTTCCCCTTTCACAATAAAAGCACTGGGTAGACTATACACTTGTAATCAACTGCAAACGTTTGCTTATTATTATGATATCACAAAACAACCTATTGTTACTGCATAAATATATACATGTTTTTTTTTTAAACCCACCAAAATAGTAACTAATAGTTGTTATTCTGACCTTAGAAAAAAATATTTGTATTTTATGAAATTGAAGAAAAGAAAAATCAAATAATTCATTGTCTATTATTGTTTTGTTTATATTATTCAATGCATTTCTAATGTGTAGTTCCACTTTTATTTATCTATCTATCTACGGTAGTGTACGATCTGCTATCTAGCGAGCGAGGCGAGAGAGCGAGCGCAGCGATGCGAGCGAGCGCGAGCGAGCGCGAGCGAGCGAGAGCGAGCGAGCGAGCGAGCGAGAGCGAGCGAGCGAGCGAGCGAGCAGGCGACGAGCAGCTGAGCGAGGAGCGAGCAGCGAGCGAGCGAGCGAGCGAGTCGAGAAGGCGATGCGAGGAGCAGTCGAGCGAGCTGAGCGAGCGAGCAGCGAGCGAGACGAGCGAGAGCGAGCGAGCGAGCGAGCGAGCGAGAGCGAGGCGAGCGAGCATCGAGCGAGCGAGCGAGCAGCGAGCGAGCGAGAGCGAGCGAGCAGGCGAGCGAGGAGCGAGCGAGCGAGCGAGCAGCGATAGGAGCGAGCCGCGGACGAGCGAGCGAGCGAGCTAGCGAGCAGCGAGCAGCGGCGAGCAGCGATCGAGTAGCGAGCGAGTCGAGCAGTCTAGCGAGCAGCGAGCGAGCGAGCGATCGAGCGAGGCGGAGCGAGCGAGCGAGCGAGCGATGCGAGCGAGCGAGCGAGGAGCGAGCGAGCGAGCGAGCGAGCGAGCGAGCGAGCGAGCGAGCGAGCGAGCGAGCAAGCGAGCGAGCGAGCGAGCGAGCGAGCAGAGCGAGCGAGCGAGCGAGCGAGCAGAGCGAGCAGCGAGCGAGCGTAGCAGCCTGCGAGCAGCGAGCGAAGCGCGCGAGCGAGCGAGGAGGCGAGCAGCGCGAATGCGAGCGAGCGAGCGAGCGAGCGCAGCGAGCGAGCGAGGCGATGCAGCTAGCGAGAGCGAGCTAGCGAGCGATCAGCGAGCGAGCATCTAGCTAGCGAGCGAGCGATCTAGCTATCGAGCGAGCAGCTAGAGCAGCGAGCGAGCGATCTATCGATCTATCTAGCTATCTATCTAGTCTAATCTATCTATCTATATCTATCTATAATCTATCTAGCATCGTCTATCCTAGCTATCTATCATCTATCTATCATATCTCTTATCTCTCTTTATCTATTATCTTATCTATCATCTATCTATGTACAGTCCCCTCCAAAAGTATTAGAAACAACAGATCAATTTCTTTGTTTTTGTTTTATACTGTAGACATTTGGGTTTCAGATCAAAACATGAATATGAGACAAAAGTTCAGAATTCCAGCTTTTATTTCATGGTATTTACATCTAGACGTGTTAAACAACTCAGGACACAACACCTTTTGTTTGACCACACCCACTTTTCAATTGAGCAAAAGTACTAGAACATGTGACTGATGGTGTTTCCTTTTGCATTGATTACTTAATCAATGTAATCACCTGTGAAAACTACATTTACTGTTAAACAAACATGAAGACCATAGAGATGTTTATGGGAGAAAAACAAAGCACTTTGAAGTCTTGTATTGAAGACAATACAAGAATATGGAATGTCCTGAAAAAGAAAGAAACTACTGGTGTACTGAGCAACAAACATGGAACAGGTCGACCAAGGCTATCAACAGTAGTTGATGACAGAAACATTGTGAAGAAACACCTAAAGACAACAGTCAGTGGCATCACTGCACCTCCACAGGGCAGGGTGAAGGTACCACAATCCACTGTTCTAAGAAGACTTGGAGAGAAGAAATATAGAGACCATACCAATAGATGCAAACCACTCATCAGCAAAAAGAATCAAAAGGCCAGATTGGATTTTACAAAAAGTTCAGAGATGAGCCACAAAAGTTTTGGAACAAAGTTTTATGAACTGAAGATGAACGTCTACCAAAGTGATGGAACGACCAAAGTATGGAGAAAGAAAAGATCTGCTTATGATCCAAAACACACAAGCTCATCTGTGAAGCATGGTGGAGGTAATATCATGGCTTGGGCTTCTGGAACAAGTTCACTAGTCTTATTGATGATGTCACTCATCAATAAAACTGGGGATGTGATGAGCCCAAATGGGTGGGGTCGCAGGTGTGTTGGTCTGTTTCTTCTTGTTTTCACAGAGCTAACGACCGTATTGGACTCAGGTGTGCGTGGCTGCTTGGAAGGCGTGGCCTAACCAATAATCCAGTTGTCTCCCTGCTTGGACTGGCTCTGGCTGATTGTGGCTGCTCTGGTAGCAGGATTCATGTTTAGTGCAGACATTTATCTACCTCTTGTTTTATTCTAGTCATGGTCTTAAGCCAATATGTGACATAGTGTATCATGTTTTTCTGCAGTCAGTGTCTTCTCCTCGTCCTTCTCTCTCTGCTCTGTTTCAGGTGAAGCTGATGATGTCACTTCCTGATCTGTGTTCTATCTCTCTATCCTGTTCTGTTGGTCCTTCTGTCCACTAACCACAACCAGTCCACGCAGATGGCTGCCACCTCTGAACCTGGTTCTAACAGAGATTTATTCCTAAAAACAAAATTAGGGAGTTTTTTCTTCCCACTGTCACTAAATGTTTGTTCATGTGGATCTTATTGGGTTTTTCTTTCTTACTATGAATTTTATATTGTTAAGCACTTTAAGATGACTTTGTTGTATTCAGCGCTATATAAATAAAGTTGAGTAGAGTTAAATATTATGAAATAAAAGCTGGGATTCTGAACTTTTGTCTCATATTAATTTTTTGATCTGAAACCCAAATGTCTTCAGTATACAACAAAAAAAGAGGAATTGACCTTGTTGTTCCAATACTTTTGGAGGGGACTCTATCTATCTATCTATAGATATCTATCTACATTGTAATGTTTATTATATGCAGTATTAAGTTTTTTATAAGGCTGTAGTGTTGTCATAGCAACAAAAGAATAGCTATAATACTTTCAAATTGTGCTTGTGCACGATTTTCCCTTTCACTTTGAATACTTAAGTAATACTTTCATTTCATATTTTCACTGAGTTACTTTCACTTATGTTAGAGTAGTTTCTGACAAGGAGTAAATCTGTACTTTCATTCAGGTAATAAAGGTTGTTTATTTTAATAAACCTCTGACAGTGACACAAAGATTAAAAACTGGGTAAAGTGATGAAAAATGTGTTGCTTCTCTGCATAAAATCAGCTTTAATTTCATTATAATCAAACACACATTATTGGTCAGTTTGACTGTTACATGTTGAAGACTCGTCTCTATGTCATGTTTTGGGTGATTTGTGGGCAAATCAAGCCAAATATTTGGTAAAGCTATAGGACACTGATGATAAAAAGTGTATCTAAGCTGGGAATGTGTTTATTGATCTAGATTATCTTTAAAGTCAATACACACATACATATTTATCTCAGATTGCCTGAGATTTGATTGAAAATATGTTGTTTTGTTTTAGGAGTCAGTGATGCTTCAGTTTTGCGGCAACAAGCTGGACAAGAAGGACTTCTTTGGAAAGTCGGATCCATTTCTCGTCTTTTATCGCAGTAATGAAGACGGATCGTAAGTTGATGTCCCTGGACAACAATTCACTGAGTTAACAAACATCAACGTCTTGGTTTTACACTCACACCATCACATTTAAACGAGCCCTGAGATGAATGCAGGCTCCTAGTTTAATTCTTCATGCTCCAAAAACTCATATGAAGAGGATTTCAGAGCTGAACTGCCTATATGTTGTTACATAAGCCGCTGTGCTGCACATGTGACTTTAGTCACCCAGTCATCAACATGAGAAAAGCAGTATGGGATGAGCAGAGATAATAGGACAGAGCTGACAACAAGAAAATAAAAGAGGAAAGACAGATACGATGTAGTTAAGTGAGATGAAGTGAAAGTGTGTGTGTGTGTGTGTGTGTGTGTGTGTGTGTGTGTGTGTGTGTGTGTGTGTGTGTGTGTGTGTGTGTGTGTGTGTGTGTGTGTGTGTGTGTGTGTGTGTGTGTGTGTCAGTTTCTCTGCCCTGCAGATGCTTTTATTCAAGTCGACCTCAGCGTCTCACACTTAACACATTCTCTTTCTGTGCAGCTGGGTATTTACTGATGCAACCTAAATGTTCTGCTGCAGGGTATAACAGCAGCAAACTACCATAACAAAGAGCTCCACTAGATGCTACAATAAAGACAGAAGAGCAGGAAGTGCTTATTTCTGCAGATAATCTACTTTTTATTATAAAAAACTTGTTTTAACATCACTTTCCACTTCATGTCAAAGTGCATGTGAGGTTATTTTGCTAAAAATACTGAGAATTGTTCCGCAAACAGCTTCGTCTGCCTTACAGGTACACTATCTGCCACAAAACAGAAGTGGTGAAGAATACTTTGGATCCAGTGTGGCAGGCTTTTAAGATCCCCGTCAGGGCGCTGTGCAATGGAGACTATGACAGGTAACACACAAGACCACTTCATGAACATCATTTAAGGTTCATTGTGCACAATTGATTAAATGCTACGTATTGTGAAAAATCCACATTTGCAGTGTTTTTGATCACATATGAAGGAACTTGAGTTTCCACCAGCACAAAAAAATGTGAAATACAACCATCCTTTCTCTGTTTGTGGTCTGTGTAAGTCTGATAACACAGAGAAAAGTGCTTTGTTTCAAGTGTTCTCAGTTTGTGACATCACAAGTAAAATCAGCAAAGAAAATGCCCTCTCCTCCGCTGGTAGCTCCACCCCCAACCTGATGAAAACTTGCGTGCGTGCGTGCTTCTGTGCGTGCTTTTGTGTGTGTGTGTGTGTGTGTGTGTGTGTGTGTGTGTGCGGAGCCAGGTGAGAGTGGAAAGAGAGCGCTGATCACTTCTTCTCCGGCACGTGTCCACGCTCCACTTTTATGTTTTAATAGATCAACTTACGGAGTTACTAAAGGATGAGTTCACTCACAATGTAGGCTTATTCAAGAAGTTAACTGCTTTAATTTTGCCCCAGTACATTGAGGAAGCCTCCCCCTGCTGCCGTGTCACTGTAGCGAGAGGGAGGGGCTTCTGCCTTGGCTCTACAGACAGTAACGGATGGGGGAGATGTCGCTTGAAGTCGACTAGGTCTCACGAAACCTCTTGAAGTTGCGTCATTTACATTGATTTTGAACGTAATCTAATCACTTCAGTCGCGTTCAGTGTGAACGTACCTTTAGTGTTTGCCACTCCATGGAAAACGGGGGCAGGGAAGGGGGAGGTCTATACAAATCAAGGGACACACCCCCCAAAACAGAGCACTCTCAAAGATCTCGTTAATACAGGGTCTTAAACTTTCCCTGTTGCTTAATTCGTTATGTTTTGACCAAATCCCAGCACAGATATGTCATTTAGACCACAGGGAACATTGGTACAATGTGTCCCCTTTAATGAATATGCTTGCATTTATATACACACACACAAACAACACATTCTTGCATTTTTATCCTGTGCATGCATTGGATTATATCAACCATTAAAATATAATATAAAAGTGTGATATCAACCCATTCTGACCTGAAATTTTGTTGTATAGTAATTACAAAACTCATAATAAAGTACTTTTAGAAAACATAAATAGTAATCATTTTACACAAATGCTTAAACCTCATTAAAAAAAAAGAAAAAGGTTGAATTAATAATTGCAGAGGATTTTTCTCTCATTCATCCTTGTGACTGGAAGAAGCAGCAGCTGTTTTAATAAAAGAAACTTAAGACCAAGACAAAACATCCACAGCTTGTTTTAAAAAAAGAAAAGGACAAATAGACTCTTAGTGTTCTCTGATGTCATTAAAGCTACTGTAGCGGAGTCCAGCTGATGAAATGGAGGACTTTAAACTATTTAATGAATGCATTAAAATATATATATATATATATATATACAACCTCGTGTCATGTTGTAAGTCTGTTATATAATTGCTAATGATAAATAACTGTAATGAAATAGTGAAATGTAGATTATTTGTTGGTAGATGTAGCAGCAGCTGAACCGTGTCAGGATGTCATTACGTCTTCTTAAAGGTCACATTCACATATTTAGTCAGTTTTGAGTCTCATCTAACTAAATATATATACGTCTATAGCTTTAAAATCTTAATTAGTAAAATTTAATTTTAAAAATAAAATAATAAAATATATATATGTGAAGATGAACCTCAAAAACACATTGTATTAGCAGAGCTCCAATGCTGACTAGTGTTTATTCTGATTTATTTGGTAAATGGACTGGATTGGTTGGTCTGAGGTTTCAGTTCTCACACATGGAGCTTCTCCACTTTTGAAAAGGTCAACTTTGGAATAAACATGACCTTCACAAACCAATAACAGCTGTTTAGTATGTTATAAATCAGTCATTCTCTTGGTAAAAGTGGGACTAGCCAGTGGCACATGTGTAGCTGTAGGGCCACTCAAGGCTTTTTAGCTTTTTTATGCCTAAATATTGACCTTTAATGAATTCTTTTAAAGCTTTTCCCTCATGATGTCGACTGTCTTTGCTTAAAGCACCGTACATCTCTTCTTTTCTTCCCTACAGGAGCATTAAGGTGGAGGTGTACGACTGGGACAGAGATGGAGGGTGAGGGTCTCATAGATTACTGTAGCTTTGTAAGCTTTAATCATTGGAGTCAATTGTAACTGTGCAAGCATGCCACAAATATATTGAATATAAACTGAGCTGCTATACACAACTTCAGTTTAGTTGAGATGCTTTAGTTTGGAAAACGTGACATTTTCTGTTTTGACAGACACGACTTCATCGGTGAATTCAGTACAAGTTACAGAGAAATGTGCAGAAGTCAGTCACAGTTCCACATCTATGAGGTGATGATCACACACACACACACACACACATCATATATGCATAATATTTACAGTATTTATATTTACTTAGTGTATATAAAACACAATCCTTATTATCAACATTGTTCTCATCAGTAATGTTAAGACTTTTCATGTTCTTGTTTCCATTCATTGTAATGCAGTTTAGAAGAATTGTTGCAACAAACAGAATTGGTTTTAGATTTTAATAAAAGTTGATTTTCAACAATTGTAATGAATATAATTTTCCTGCAGGTGTTAAATCCAAAGAAGAAAGGAAAGAAGAAAAAGAAATACCAAAACTCTGGAACGGTCAGTGTTCAGTGTCTAATTTTATGGTTGTGCATGTACTACTACTAAAACTATTACAACTACTAATAATAATTTATAATAATAATTATCAGAACTCTTCATTTACAAGATAAAATACAACAACACTATGTCAGTTTGTTGAAACATGATGAAAAGTATTTCATAATGAGACGTGTTAAGAGTTTGATTCATTCACAAATGTCTATTCATGTGTCAATCTTGTGTTCAGTAACTACAGTATGTCTGTTTTCCCACGCCCCATAAAATAATAAGTATATTTAAAAAGTCTGCCTGGTGTCTGATTGACAGGTTACCCTCCTTTCCTGCCTCGTGGACACTGAGCTGTCCTTCCTGGACTACATCAGAGGCGGGTAAGTTCACGCCTCCTTTTGATCATCATCATCATCATCATCATCATCATCATCGTATGCTGTCAGACATGTGCACGTCTGACTGAGAGGGTTTGTTATCTCTGCCTAATGTCTGCAGATAACCTGCTGTTTAATAACTCACTGAGGCGTGTTTTAAAATGTGCTGTAGTGTAATATGATGTGATTGATGGTTCCATGTTTCTTATATTTTTGTCTTGCAGGACTCAGATTAATTTCACAGTGGCAATCGATTTCACAGCATCCAATGGTAAGTGTTTTAAAGCTCCGTTTCGGTTAATAAACCCTCTCAAGTGCATCCAATGGTTGCGTCTTTGGCGTGTATGATACGATGGTAACTTCGTGCCTGTCACTTTAACTTATGCTAATCAATCTTCAGGAGGGTTTTTATTTTTTTGAAGTGTTCTGCTCCTTTTCTTTGCTCACCATAAGTTGTTTAGTTAACACTGCTGAAGGTTTATGACGCCCCACGGGTAAACAGCAGTACAGTTGTCACTGATAACTGATGAACAACAGAACCAGAGAACCTTGTTAAAAATAAGCAACGTTCTCACTTCAGATGAGCTGCTGAGTTATGCACTATTTTATTTTATACTATAAAGATAAAACCAACTAATGTAACTGTACAATCATTAAAAATGGCTTAAATACTGCCAATATTATGCATATAGATATAATATTTAAGGCATTTGGGGCGACCGTGGATCAGTGGTAGAGTCCAATAACCAAAGGGTTGGGGTTCAAATCTTGCTCTAGCCAAATCATTGTTGTGTCCATGGGCAAGGCACTCTATCCACATTGCCTCAGACGAATAGGTATGAATTATGCATGACTATGATTATGGCAGCCACACCTCTATCGGTATGCCCCAGGGCAGCTGTGGCTACAATGTAGCTCACCACCACTTGCTGTATAAATGTTATTACTATTACTATTATTATTACTATTACTATTACTATTATTATTATTATTATTATTACTATTACTATTACTATTATTATTATTATTGTTATTACGATAACTATTACAATTATTATTATTATTATTATTAGTCTCAATTCTAGTAATACAGAACATGTTTGCCTATGAACAAATAATCTCTGATAAAAGTCTGAGAATACTGTACATGCACCTTATTTATTAAGAGTATCACAATGTTACACTTTTTTTTGAAGGAATAATCAACCAAAATTACAGAGACAGCTTAACGTAAATGTAACCTTTATAAGTAGAAATGATTTAAGAGCTGTAAATACAGTAAAAACACCAAATATTAACACATTTAATAGATGCATTATTATAGAAATGTGTCATTAGTACAAATGTTCATTGTATTATAAACTCCTCCTCAGTGTGCGTCTTAATGAATAAATTAATTACTAGATGTGCTAAAACTAAAACATTTAGCTGTAAAAACATAATTTAAGAAACACCAGCTCACTCTTTATCTATTTATGTTCAGATATTGGGTGGAAATTTCTTATTAAAGACTTACAGTAACTTAAATTGTAACTCACCTCTTTTTATTCAAAGGAAACATTGAATATATTTACTATTTAGTGAAACATTAGATGATCAGATATACTACAGTCATCAACACAACAGTCTAAATCACTTCACATGACGAGCTCTATTTCCCGTTATTGTTTATTATTTTTTTTGGCCTTATGAGGAATATTTGGGACCAGTTGTTAAATACTGATAAAAATATTTCTCACACATTTTTGCTGACACAACATAAGATAGGGCATGAATCATCTTTTTTATTTATTTTTCCCAAAAGCTGCAGGCATTTGATTTGCTTTTTTCTAAGATCAAAAGCAAAAACCAGGAAAAAATAAAATAAAGACACTGTTTTTCCATTTTTAGTCAGACGATGACTTTCTGCTTTTCATCATTTTTGTGCATTTTCTATAATAACCTCATTAATGTATGCTAGTGCTGAGTGGTTATAACAGGAGACACAATATTCACTGAGATTTATTTCTGCCGTTGTCATGGAAACATATTGATGTAAATAAACCTCTGGTCTTTGCTTTAACCTCTGTCACCGACTCACATCATTTTTTCTTTTCTTCAAATTTTAATATGAGTCGTAGCTCAAGGGAATGCTGCTGTAATTACTGTAGTGTGTGTGTGTGTTTAATTATGTCATACCAATGGGGTCCTAGGCAACCCGTCCCAGCCCACCTCGCTGCATTACATGAGTCCGTACCAGCTGAACGACTACGCCATGGCGCTGCGGGCAGTCGGAGAGATCATCCAAGACTATGACAGCGACAAGTTGTTTCCTGCGCTCGGATTTGGTGCCAAACTTCCCCCAGATGGACGAGTCTCACATGAGTTTGCTCTGGTGAGGCTTTTATTTCTCTTAACTTACAATACACGCATACATACATTTATTATCATACATAAACCTGCTGATTGCTGCTCCTTCCATTTATCTATAAATGTACCTTTATTAAATATTCACACATCTGCTTCTTCATTTCTTATACATTTGTTTTCCAAATGTTACGACTCAGTGGAATGTTTCCACGATGTAAGAGATGGCACAGTATTAAAGGGTAATGTACAGCACAGTATTAAAGGGTAATGTACAGCACAGTATTAAAGAGGATGAAGAAGAAGGTTTTTCAGTTCCTAAAAGCTTTTCCTAAATGACGATAAAGGAAATGAAATGTAAATGTAAAAAGAAGCCTTAGATCTTAGAAGATGTACCAAAGCATTATCTTTGTGGTGTAGGAGTTACTTCATAAATTACCATGAACACTATAAATGAAATGAATCTATAATTATATATTTATGCTAGCTGTTGAAAAATAACCACATGTTTGTAGATAACATTTTTTCATCACAATGTTTAGTCCTCACTCTTCTGTTTTCACTGTATTCTTCTTTTTTTATAGATAAAATTCTGCCAAAACAGGATCTTATGTGTATGAATACCTTTAATGTTATTACATTTGATTGTATTTGGCAAATACAAATACAACGTTATTGTACGAGTTCTTATTATTTTTCTCCTGAAACTCCTCCTATTATTAATGCAGCATTAATGACACATATATCATCTCATCGGGTCAATGTCAACGATGTGCAGTCGACCTTTTTTGGAGCCAAAATGTCAAGGTCAAGGTCGCATTAAGTGTCAAAAACCGAAAATTTTCATATCTCTACCAATATTTATCGTATGAGTTTGATGCTTTACTGCTTACCAGTAAAAAGAATGGTAGGGGTCAAAGTTCATGACATCACAAAAAACTACATAATGGAACATTATTCAACAACAAAATACACACAATAAGTTGTCTTTCACATGAACAATTTTATTTGCCAATTTTTAACTATCAAATACGTATTTGTGTTGTGAATACAGGTCTTACCTGGTTATCTTTAGTTTTCTAGATTCTATGTGCACGCTGACCGTGGACTTACTGTAAATATGATTTACTGATGCTGATATCATGTCTTTTTTCCTAGAGGTGATGTTTTAAAGCAGTGCCTCCTCTTTACAAAGTTTTTATGATTTATGATTGTTGTTGTTTGTACTTGTCCTGTATTTATTCATCATGGGTTCCTATTGGGACACGAGCTCCTGATTGTGGTTGTTACTTTAAATGTAATAAGTCCTAAAGGAGTGATTTTTTAATATCATATAATGTTTAAGATACATTTTAAACAAGCTTAATACAAAGTTAAATAAAATGATGAACCATTGTTAGAATGTATTCTGTAGCTGGCGCCACGCTGACATGTCATACGGCTGCATGGGCAACTGCTGGCCCGGGGGCCACATGTGGCCCTCGGTTTAATTTTTTGCGGTCCCCAAATGCAAATCCCCAAAAATTGTAATTCAAGAAATTGTAAGGAATATAAAGCCCAACATAATACATTAAATAATTCTAAAACACACAAATCAATAGAAAAATGCACAAAGTACACAAAGACATCCAGAAATTACAGAATATCTTCAAAGACATAAACTGTCAACAAATTACATAAAGAAATCATAACGAAATCAGGGGAAATCTGTGATAGGATTTATAAATATATTTTATTTAATTGAAGCTTGAGGATTTACTGGTTTGGTAAAAAAGCAGAAGTAGATTCTACAAAGTTAATGGGAGGTATTGTGGATATTGTGGAACTTATTTAGGATAAATATATTCTTCCCTTTTATTTTTAAAGTGCTTTAAATAGCTGGGACCAAACATTTGTTTGAATGCATTATTTTTTTCTTTTACAGCTTAAATGTTAATATAATAAGGATAATAAACTGTTTGCCTAATTTTCATTAAAAGTTTTGTGTCACTGGATTTTGTTAGTTGTAATTTATTTCTATACATACTGTATATATTTCAAACATCATTAGTAGCCACCAAAAATAGCAGAAACTTTAACCCTTTTTGTGAAACATTGAGGGGTTTTCTTTTATTTTTTAATGATGCAGTATGTAGGATGCAGCTGATGGTTTCAAAAGCAATTACGGCCGAGGCAGAAGAAAAACCCTCACTTGGCTCAGTCTCATAACGCTGTCGGACAGAACCGTGCAGGCTGGAGGAACCTGTCAGTCACAGTGAGCGAACACAGCTTGAATGATTTAAAGCAAGCGAGGAACAAAAAGTTGTGTAATAAAGAACTTTGTTAAAGTACGTGGAGTCTACACGACAAATGCTTTCAGACACAGACATAGTTAGAGTAGTGTTGCGTAGTGGGTGGTGAATGTTGCTCAAACACAGAGACTAGTTGTTTGTTAGCAGATGTATAGGAGAAAAAAATAACAAATTAAAGGCATAAGTTGAGTCTGAGGTAATATATTAAATTATTGAGCAGGTACAGTAAATGTCCAATGGCGGCTCTATCTGCACGGTTGTCTCACGCTTCCAGATGTTGCTTCGTTGCTCTGCTTGGTGTTTTGGTTTCTCAGAGGTCCAGAACTTCAGGACAAGGTGCACATGCATCGATCTAGACCAGTGGTTCTCAAATGGGGGTACGTGATGGCACTACAGGGGCTACTTGAGAGAGAGCGTGGAAGTTTAACAAATTATGTTAATGCTATTGCTAGGCTAATAGCAATGCTAATGCTAATGCTAGGTTAATGGTAATGCTATGCTGTTGTTAATGCTATTGCTAGGTTAATGCCAATGTTAGGCTAAAGTTTATGCTAGGCTGAAGCTAATGTGGTGTTCGATGATGCAACCCATCACCTGCATCCTCACTTTAATTTTCTTCAGGAAATGCAAATATTCTAGTCAACATAATAATAATAATAATAATAATAATAATAATAATAATAATGCATTGGATTTTATATAGAGCTTTATCATAGACACTCAAAACGCTTTACAGAACTTAGGCATTATTCTTTCACTCCACACTTAGTGGTGGTAAGCTACTATTGTAGTATACAGTGGGGCCACTACTAACCAGGCCCAGACCTGCTTAGCTTCAGAGATCTAACCAGATCATATGACAGGTTGCTATGGACACAAAATTATATTCTTTTAAATGCGTGTTACCACTTATTCATTCCATCTTTATGCTCTATTGTTCTATTTTTACAGTATTCTGAGCAAAATGTTGTAG
This sequence comes from Gouania willdenowi, assembly GCF_900634775.1. Classification (NCBI taxonomy): domain Eukaryota; kingdom Metazoa; phylum Chordata; class Actinopteri; order Blenniiformes; family Gobiesocidae; genus Gouania; species Gouania willdenowi. The sequence goes on from NC_041049.1 coordinate 71,740,852, forward strand.
CCAGACTAAGAGTGTACTTGTACTCAGAAATAAGAGAAAGGGGGTACTTGAGCCCAAAAAGTTCTAGAACCACTGATCTAGACATTAGGACTTCTACTTGCTCCTAAAGAGAATAGATACAGTTTTGTGGCTTGTTAGAAAAGTCGCCACTGAATTTGTCATAATTATTCAAGTTCCCGTTACAAAGAAGTCTCATGAGGGCGTGTTGTAAACTCATGGGTAACCAAGCAGGTCCGTCAACATGGTTTTCACTGAGATAATGAGAAAACATATGGGCAGCTTAAATAATGTATCTGAGCAGATTTTCTTATATTCAAACTTTTTTTTTTTTTTGTGATTCAGGGAGTTAAAAAAGTTTGGCTGAAAACTTTCAACAGCTGGAATTTACAGCAGGAGCCTCTAGACCAGCTGTTATTGTTTCCACATATAAGAAGATAAGAAGCACCTGTAGTGAACATAACAACCATACACAATAATCCTTTAATACTGTTTTATATTAATGAAGGTTCTAGTCTCACTAGTGGTTTGACCATGTTGATGGTTGTTCAACAGTGATTCTGTTATTCAGCAGTTTTCCTTCATCTACAGCACGTGTGTGTGTGTGTGGAGAATAAATGGTAGCATTGCAGCCCAAGCTTTACTTCTATTTTAAGTGTTTCAACACAAAGTTGTTTCTTTATTTCTTTGAGCTGAAAATCAAAACAAACGACTGTTTTAAATGCTGTTGCTAACCCTGATGCATGACTTTTGTACAGAGATGTAATGTAAGCAGTAAACTCTAATATTGAACACATTTTCATAACATTAGCAGACTGACTTTAATTAAATAAAAGTGACATTTTATGTAGACTAACTACTGTAATCATCTGGCTGAGGATAGAGGGACCAATAGCATCTCTTTGTTTTTATATAAGTCATTTAAACTTACTGTAACAAGAAAAAAACATATCCAGTTTTCAAATCCACCTCTTAAACATTTTAATGTGATTTGATTCATTTTAAACACAGAGGATTGACTAGCATAGCATGGCTAGCATAGCATAACTGTGTAGCGTAGCATACGTACAGTACATACTGTAGATGGACTTGACTTCTACTCCCAAACTTAGTGAAACACTGAATATGTCAGACATGTCTCCACAGAGCGACACAGGGCTGTGATCAGTGACATCAGGATACATAATGCAATTATGAATTATCAATTACTGAAAACATGCTTCGTAGCATCACTGCCTCCATTACTGTAGCTGCTTTTTACGCTTCAGAAACTAATTAAAGCCCTGTTTTTAATCAAACCTAAGTGTGTTTCCCACTGACGTAGTGTCGCATTCTGTTAGTGGGAAAAATGCACAAGATTAAGGAGTGTTAATTAGCATGTTTATGACATCATCGCTCAGTTATGGAAGCACTTAATCAATAATGATGGCATTTTTTTCAAAGTAGAGTACAACATCACGGTACATTATTTCAGCTACACAATGCAAGCGTGTGTGTGTGTGTGTGTGTGTTCTGTTACTCTTTACTCAGTGTTTATTTTTGGTTGTGTTGTTGTCCTGCAGAACGGAAATCCACAGAATCCTTATTGCAACGGCATTGAAGGCGTGATGGAGGCTTACTACCAGAGCTTAAAATCTGTGCGGCTCTACGGACCCACCCATTTTTCACCTGTTATTAACCATGTGGCCAGGTAGGTTTGCTTTAACACACACACACACACACACACAATAGTTTAAACAGAAAAGTTCTATTAGGGATATTTATATTTATTGTGTTTGGTTCACAGTCATCGTTAGTGAACAATAGTGAACAGTGAGGAGAGTAATTACTGTGTTGCTTTAACCCTCCTATTTAACCCCAAATTGTTAACTTTTTTTGCTTTATTTTTATTGACTTCTAGTTTGGTGTGTACGACTGATTAAACATAAAATAATCATGATGATATTTGCTGAACATGTTTTGAATGCATTTAAGTTTATTTATCTGTGTAAAACATGTCTGTTCCTGCATGATTAATGTTTGACAAGATTTGGATGAAAACTATTCACGATTTCACAGTTTGACCTGATGGTGGCGCTAGAGAACAGGTCAAACTTTTATCATCAAGGTTTTTTATGTATTTAACAAATAAACAAAGTGTCTGACACTAAAACTTGGTCAACAATTTTCTGAAAATCATTTTCTGGAGGCAAATAACTAGTGTTGGGAACGTTACATTAAAAAAGTCATTAGTTATAATTACTCATTACTTTTTCTAAAAAGTAACTGAGTTAGTAACTGAATTATTCTATAATAAAAGTAACTCATTACCAAGGAAAGTAAATATTTACGTTACTGTTAAAAAAAAAAAGTTGCTATTTGTTAAATAATTGATATTTTTAGATGTGTGTGTCGTTGTGAGGTGTTTCATTAAATTATAGTTGTTTACAACAGATGTGGACAAAGTCTTCACTCCTGGATATAATGAACACTTCACATGTACGTTCTTGTCTTTGACCATAATTAATATAAAGTAGTGTTTGTATCGTCAACTTAAAAATAACAACTTTTCATCAGATTGTTCCACACTCACCATCTCTGCTGAGTCATCACATCTGTAGTGTGTGTGTGTGTGTGTGTGTGTGTGTGTGTGTGTGTGTGTGTGTGTGTGTGTGTGTGTGCTGGCACGTCGCCTTAGCCAATCATAATCTCTCACCTTGTTTTTAACCCACCTCCTCACTACAGCTGTGTATGAAGTCGGGGAAGCTTTCGGATAAAAATGTATTCATTCAATGCATGTAACGCACCGTATTTAACGTTCAGTAACAATAACAGTGTAAAAAGTAATTAGTTAGATTACCCCGTTACTGAAAAACAAACGCCGTTACATAACGCCATTATTCCAAACACTGCAAATAACCCTGTGGTCAGATTGACCCCAAGGGTAAAATGTATTTGTAATATTTTGAGGAACATAGGAGGGTTAAAGTGAAAGAAATATCCCATAATTGAATGACAACAACAATCTAAAACCTTTATAAAGATAAAAAAAACAGCTTTCCATCGTTCCACTGATTACAAGTTATGGTTTTTAAAGCACATCTCCACTGCCAGATCTCCTCTCATGGTCCTCCAGGCTGACTGTAACTAGCACGTTTCCCACCTTTCATCATCAGCTTTCAAATCCCATCTCTGTCGGCAGCTCCGTCCACCCACTCAGCCTTGGAATAGCTTCATTGTTAAACCCAACCTTCTGCTGAGCATCTCACTGAAACCCACGATCAGACTTTTTAAATATGTGACACAGAGTCACTTAAACGTTTTCCATCAAACATACAATGCACATTACTAGCATTACTAGCTAGTAGCATCAGCTTGTGACTGCAGAGATGACTGTAACAGTGGAGCTTCAGGTATTACACACAGACTGTAAAAAGAATGGATGAGACAAGCTCCCCGGTGGAGTGAAGCTTTTATTTTTAGATCTAACTCTAACTTTTAGAGTTTATTAACCTCTATGATCTGAACAAGACGTTGGTAGAATTTACAGTGGGAAAGATACTTATGTTCTTGGCATCGCTGGGCTGTGTAAGTCAGTACGCAAAATGGGCGGGGCGTGTTACCAGGGCTCCTCCTGCCGGACCCAACTGCACAGGGCAGCGCTCCTAAACACCATGTTTTGGCTTCATGAACGTTGAGTGGGAACAGCTACAGTGCACGCCCACTGGCATTACGTTGTCATTTTTTCATCATTTTTTAATCAAATCACACAGATAAAACATTTTACAACTTGTAATTATAAAGTATTGAGTTTGTTTCTGTATCTCAGAGTAACACAATGGATACAACGTATAAGAGATGCATATATATAGTTTGTCCCCGGTGTTTTATTAGTAATATGTGTCATACAAAGCATGCATAGTTGAGAGGTAAATAACTTAGTTCATCTAAAAATGAAATATTAAATTTATGTCACAATACAGTACTCATACATCCTGCAGTCTTTTGCAGAGCCAACTATACTCGGTCTTGTTCCTTAAAATATTCCCGAGTCATTTTTTTCTTTTGGCTGGATGTGTCTCCCTCATCCTCCTAAAGAAGCTATAGCTAACATGGAATAATTCAAAGTGTCTGAGAGTGATATTTTTATAGCATTGTTTGTGTCTACGTACAGTAGCTAATGCCAATGCTTGGTTTGTATGATCTCCCTCAATGTTTCCTCCTTTTTATTTCTGTTTAGTTTATAGTTGATGGTGTCACTTTAAACTCTACTTAAAAAAGTTAAAGTTTTACAAATGTATCTCAAGCAGATTTTTCTTAATTTCAACGTGTTAGACTTAAAGTTGATGTAAAGCAGAAATAAATGTATGATGAGTTTGTCTCACCACAGAAACATGTGTCATTTACACTGAGACACATTTGAAAGATGAAATAATTCACTAAGTATATAAAATTATTTCTCAAAATCATGGAAAAACAAGCACTTCTCTCTGCTGTGGGGGCGTGTCAGTTAGAGGTGCTGGAACCACGCCCACACCTCCTTACTGTGTCTATGGGAGAGAGCAGTGTGAAAGACGCTCCAGCATCAATGGTGCTTCTCTCATTGGTTTTCCTTAAGTGGTCGGATCACGCCAAACGATGTGTCAGCAGAAAGGTTAGCTCCGCCCAAGTCTGAAACTGTTCATCTACCCTGGGTAGAGTCAGAACTGTGTCCGCTAGAGGCAAAACACACAATCGTGGTGTAAAAAAGTGCTCATTTCATAGAAACTGTGAGTCCCAACATGTGGTTTGTTTTCAGCTAGGGGCCGTACTGTGCCCGCTGGAGGCCGTGGAAGTTTAGTGTGCTTCAGCAGCAGGGTCAGGTTTATGCTAATGAGGGCTCCGTTACGTAACGTGGCTATGATTTCTGACCCGCCCATTAAATCCTGAACACAGAAATATGAAATAGTTTATGAATCTTAGCTTCATAATTACATTATAAATGGTTGAATGGCTTTTTACATGTTTTAAGGAAAACATTTATGATCTATTTAATGAAGAAAATGACAGAATTTGTTTTATACGGACTTTAAAAACAAATACCAACTACATGCAAACAACATTCTTAGCACTCATTACAGTCATCAAACAAGACAAGATACATATTGTTTTATGCTAATATCTTTTTTTTGCATGAAATTCCAATATTTTTCAAATGCTGTGATTGTGAAGCCATCAGATTATTATTAATCTGTCCATCATAATTTTTTTGGTATATTGACCCATTCCTATCAAAATATTGAGGAGTAGATGGTTTCACGTTACAATTTTGAAATTTTTGAAGGTAACTGTGTGGTTTAAAGGAGGTTGACATCCTATGAGGTAGTGATTACTCAAGGAAATGCACTATTTACGTGACTCCGACTGGATTCATGAGGTTAAAAGGCATTAGATGGTTCCCATGGTAACGTAGACTAACCTGTTTGAAGGAGTCTTCCTTGTTGAGCTGTTTAAGTGATGTCATGTGATGGGTTGCGTATCACTTTAAATCAGAAGTGTTGAACTAAAATGTTCCTACATACAATCATGCTTTTCAATAAGCAGATTCATGAAATTCTTGTGAAGTTATTCGCTGCTAATAATTTAGAATTTGTTATATTTTCTAACCTCTGACTCCTCCCCCTATGCCAGGTATGCATCAGCAGTGACAGACGGTTCCCAGTATTTCATCCTGCTCATCATTTCTGACGGCGTGATCACGGACATGGCGCAGACCAAGGAGTCCATAGTCAATGTAGCGTACTCTTTAATGTTTACACTGTGTTTGTGGATCATTATGAGACATAGAGCCTCACATAGAAATATAGACATAGAAAAGCTTCTGAAAGGTAATTAGTGTATTGCATTTATTTACCTATTTTTCTCACTTTGCATTGGTCGATTGTGTCATTGGGGTCATTTTATAGGTTGTAGTTTTTTTTTTATTTACATTTGTAGCTTGTTTTCATTTCTTTGCAAGCATTTGATGAATAATTTATTATTCTAATTTATCGAAATATCATCTAATTTTTTTCATCAAAATGAAGGTGCTATTTTTAAAAGAATAAACCAAACGATTACACAAGACAAAAACCTCCAGCAGAACTAGAATCAGATGATGGTGGGATTAATGTAAAATAATTAGAGAACATCAGTATCTACAAACTGAATGAGGAACGACAGTGTTGGAGTTATCAGATGAAATGAGAGAGAAAGGAAAACACAAAGAGAAGTTCTTCTTCTAGAGTTTCTCTAGGAATATCCAGGAAATCAGTTTAGGAGCAAAGTGTTCTTCTGGGAAGATATGGCACTAACATGTCCTAAAGATTTGGATGCTGCTGTGATTCTTAAGAACTTTGTTTGTTAACAGAAGAATTTAAATCCTAATATAGATTTCACAAGAATCCAATGAAGAAAAGCACACTGGAATTTTAACTGAGTTATTGGGGAACATCCACACAGTGTGAACACAAAAAAATTCTCAGTATTGTAGAAAAATTGTGTTCATGCAGTTTGTTTTAAGTGCAAACCATGTGAGGAACGCTGGAGGTCCAGCAATGCTGGAGAATCCAGTGGAGCTTCTAATAAAACAAAGACTTCTGTGATGCTGTTAGTTCTTCTTCTCCCAGTCTCATCCCTGCTAATGAGGGAAGAGTGGGTGAGCCTGTCATCCCCCACACACACACACACACACACACACCTACCTCCCCTTACACTCACCATTCCTGCTTCGTTCAGCTCTAATAACTTGCCTTCCTAATTAGAATGATCAGAGTTAATGTGAAAAAGGATTTTTTGGTGAGCTGGTATATTTTAGGCCTCTGTGGTTCTGCATCCACAGTTTCGAAGCACATTTGCATGAGTTATTGTTCTTTGGAAGAGGAAGATTTGGGAGTAATTATTTACTAGCCTCTGGTGAATGCACAGATCCTCATATATCAGGCAATTTGGGTGTACATCTAATATCCACAGAAAGTTATGAAGCACAGAAAAAGCTCCATTCATCATTCCACAGCCTAACCGTACCTTCAGCATCCCACTCAGCTAAGATTTAATAAAGCAAAATTGCGATACAGGGCGGCAGTTCAATGGCGGCTCGGGGCTAGGAAAGATGTAAATTGGAGTCATTTTTAAGCCGTCGAGCTTTGGCAGTTTTAAACAAAGTTGTGGTTGGCTGTGATTTCCAACTCTAGTTCTGGGCTGTGACACTGTAAGCACAGAGATTAGAGAATCTTCCATAACGGCACCTCATGCCATAAAGTGTTTATTGTACAGTAAGTCATTTGTAGGAGACTTTCAACAACAGCCTGGACGTTAAAGATACCAAAGGCTGGAAAAATGAACGTTTCCTTCCTTCATTGTTTGTTCTTTTGTTTTCTTTGCAGGCTGCGTCTCTGCCCATGTCCATTATTATTGTTGGGGTCGGGCCAGCTGAATTTGATGGTAAGTTGACGGAAAGTGTGTGTGTGTGTGTCAGTAATTGTTTGTCCTCATCCCATTACTATCTCGTTTCCCACATGGCTCATCCCTTCCCTCTGCATGCGATGCTGTTTCCATGCAGTTGTTTCTCAGCGTCGAGAGGATAAAGAAAGTTCACATTTGTCAAAGCCAACAAATAGATACTGGCCTTAATAGCCACCTTAGTCCTCGTGTACTTTTTCAAAAGATAGCCATGTTTACAAGTGACAGGCTACAAAGTCAATGCCATCCATCTATTCTCATGCTCATAAACACAGTGTGCACGGGTGCATTATGTCCCCCACGCTCCACTTACATCTATCCTTCCATGCAATGTCTACAATAAACTCCTGAGCCTTTGTGCTCAGTCATGTGATTCTCTTTCTACTCATTCCATGTTAAGGCCTGTCAAGATTGAAACATCCAATCTGTGCTCTGTATTGGCTGTTAGTGGCTATAATGAGTCTTTGCTGGGCATGACCGATGTGCTTTTTCCTGCAGAAATGATCGAGCTGGACGGGGACGAGGAGAGAATCTCTTCTCAAGGACGATTCGCTGAAAGAGACATTGTTCAGGTAATGCTTGAAACTCTTTTCAGCTCGTGTTGAGAGTGTTGTTTCTCTTTCTTCTTCACAATCTGTACTTTGTTGGTTTTTCTCTTCTTTTTAATCTTCTCTACGTTCCTGTCCTGTCTTTTCTTTATTATTCTGTTGCCCCTCAGTTCGTTCCTTTCAGAGACTACATTGACCGCAGGGGGAACCATATCCTCAGCATGGCGCGTCTTGCAAAAGAGGTTTTAGCTGAAATCCCTGACCAGTTCCTGTCCTACATGAGAACCCGGGGGATCAAACCGGGTCCCCTGCCTCCCCCCTACACCCCCTGTCCTCCACCAGCCGTCCACCCCCTCCTGGCCAGGAGGGTGAGCAGGATCTAAAAGCCGATACCTCCCCAGCCAGGCCACGCCTACTGGCTATCTTATCACAGCTTCGTCTCGTTACTCTTCACTGGAAGTTTACGAGTCATTACCTGTTTCACTTTGAGTGTCTTTGGCCATGAGCACGACACTGACGGGTTCTGAGCAGAACAAAACTCTTTTAGTTGAGGATTGGAGCAGATAAGTTGACGGACGGTCACGGTTACTTGAGAGTTAAAGTGACGTGTTGGGTTTTTCTAAAAGCCTCAAAAAAAGGAAGAGAACTGATGGTGCACAGCTGGGGAAGCTCTCTTTCAAACACTGTTTGCTACTTCCTGTACTTTTCACTAAATCTTGTCTCTTCATGCGTTAATGTTTACAAAAGGAAGGTTTTCAGGAGGACGTTTCTACCCATCAATGTGAACACTTGACTTTTTTGGCTGTGGAAAAGGAAAATGTGATTTTATACAAAACATTACTGGGTGTAAAAAAAGAACCGTCGTAAATAAATGGCGCATGTGTGAGTTTAGGAGAAGCATGCACTGTGGTCCTGCACTGGTGCATTTTCCATTGCAAACACCTACATCTAATCTCGTCCCTCACACCATCTGGTCAGTCCTCCTTTGCGCTCTCAAATATGACTCCACGCTCCCAGTGAGTCCTGGTTGAGATCCAACACAAACTGGACGTTGAACCACAGCCGAAGACAAATCTCACATATCGCCACCAAACACGACAGCGTTTCGTGTGTTTCTGTCTCTGTTTCTGGCTTTGCTCTACATCTCTCTACCTCTCACGTTAATTGCCAAAAACGTTGCTTAACTATGATGTGTTGTTTGTGATATTTTGGAAAGTTCTCACTTTTACCTTCATCGCCCAAGATGACAGAAACTTTGCCAAACTGTAGGAAGAGAATTTTAGCACTTTGTTTGCTATCAGATCAGGTGACTCACGCCTGCATGATGGCAACACACTGTAAATAATATGTGCTCACATATAAGATGACCAACAAAATGCTAACTGCTTCTGTAACAAATACCCACTTGGATAAAAGTCATAACAGTTAGAGTTGGTTGGTCTAGAGTTTAAAACCAGCAACCATCACTGATTAATGATCTTAAAGATTATTCTCTTCATCTCCACTGAAAATCTGTATTTCAGCTAATGGAGGCTCTTTGTGTGGTTGGAAGATGATGACAACTTGGTTCTCATTAGTTTTGTTCTTTGAGACCATGATTATAATGACACCATAGGGGAGGATTTTACACTATCAGCCATAAAGTAAAGGCTTATTTCATATTCCAAATGAAATCCTCCTAATTTGTAATTTTGTATGAAATTTCTTTTCTTCTTCTTTTCTAATAATAAGTGATCCATCCATGCATGCATATTGTGATGCACCAGAAGAAGTGCACAGGTTTAGCATATTTGATTCAGTATTTAACTCTGATTATCAGAACAGGGTCGATTAGTAACTCAATAAAATCTGCATATTCATTTTCTCAACCAGTTATTAATATGTAGATGAAAGGGTTCCTATCTCATGTATTTATACTAGTACATACATGAAATGAGTTCTCTGCATTTAACCCAGGCCTGAGGACCAATGAGCTACAATTAGCTTTTATTAACCACTGAATAACTGCTGCTTTATAGATAAACTAAGGGTGTTCCAATCCCATGCTGATATTAAATATAGGGGCGATATCAGCAAATAACAAGTATTGATTATATACACTCTGATACAGAATTAGTTTTATTGTATTTATTTTATTTAGGGTTATTTTTCAGGGGCTTGTAATTTATTTTCTTTATTTATTCTATGTAGAATATGCTTTTGTTGTGGTTAGTTTGCACTTTTGAAAAATTATTTTATTGGATTTATTGAGGTTATGTTTCAGGGTTTACAGTACCAATTTATTATTTTTTTAAATGTATTTTATTGAGTTGTAGAATAATTCTTATGTTTAAGTTTATTGTTTTTGTAACCCATTGGTCAATAATAAATGGGTCAGTTTTTCTCATACCTACTGTTTCTGATTAAAGTAATATTACTTGATCAAACCTTTTTTAGTAATAATAATAATTTAAGTAATTAAATTGTGTATAATCTGCGCTGATATCTTATGGGATTGGTATTGGTACACCTTATAGATTACTTACTGTACAGTATTCATTTTCTCTCTCACCCTCATGTTCTCTTACACAGGTTTAAATTTTTACAGTTAAAAAAATAAAGTTGATTTAAAAGACTAAGAGGCCTTTAGGGATATTAAGTCTCTATAACTACGTTTCTATTGATATTAGTGGCATAAAAAAGCTTTGTTTCCTCTTTGACTCCACGCTGACCACAGCTGTCGTCCTCTTCCCACAAACCGCAGTGAGACGATGAGCATTAGCATAGCATTAGCATACATTAGCTTTTCAGGTAATTGCACAGCCACTTTTTGACACATATTGGTTTGCCGTAGTGCCCACTACACAATGTATGGAGACTGTCTATTGTACTCTTCAGCAAAGCACAACCTATTCACTGTTAAAACACATCATCCATTATATCTAGAGGGACCTCACCTTATGTTTAAATGTGTGAACAACTATATCTGTGTTTTTATGTGCTGAATACTGTGGATTTACTGTTATTAGGCCCTATTCAGTCAAGAAGTCCATTTAATAGAAGATGTACAACTTTCTATCTTAACTCACACCTTAAGTTATTATATAATCTTAGACTAATATTACTTAGATTAATCAACAACATAGAAACTGCTTGTAAAACATTTTCCTAAACTGTTGAGATTTCTGCCTTTTATGCTTCACTTATTATATGAGATGTGTAATGCTGCTTCTTTAAAGCTCATATAATTATTACCTTTTATACAGAGGCCTGTAATCATATTTAAATCATGACTAACAGGCCTTAATAACGTGTATACAGAAGTTATTCATATTTAAATCATGAACGACAGGCCAGTATTTTTTATATGCTGCTGGTTAGATAATGTTTTACAAGAAAATACAAAGTCCTTTGGTAACAAAACAATTCCGTAGCAACATTTTTCTGCCACATTTAAGGCAATGTGAAGTGTAGCATCGCAAGCCACAGAAAGTGTTGAGTCTGATTGGTGACAACCCTCCGTATGGTGAATTGCACAATGTAGCACTGGTCAAAAGGTTGGTATCTGGCACTGGACCAGACCAGACCAGATCAGGAAGAAATGAACTTTTTGTAACGTGATGTAAATACCTATCCTGTGTATATTGTGTACTTATGATATGTTTTTGTATGAGGAGACAAACCACCGGGACTCTGTGACTCTCTTCCTGAAACGTAACCTTTTATTTATTCATCACGACACCATGTCCACTTCATCTCACATCTACACTCTTGTATATACTGTACATCTAGTACAAGTACTTGTATATTAAACATGCATGACACTTACATAACCAGGCTGTATGAGGATGACAAGTTACTTGTGGGAAATTGTATTTATTTATGACTTTTTGGTCCCATATGTTGTATCAATGCTGTTAATAGGTTTATACACTCTTAGACAGAACATAAGGATTGTGTTTATTTGGTACGTTGTTGTCCCACTCATTGTTAATGAACATTGTCTGGTTAATCCAAATCCAGCCCCCGACCTTAAATAGTTTTAGACAGCTTTTAAATGGAAATAGTTATTAATTATTACTATAACGTCAATGTGCAATATTGCAGTACAAAACATTTGACTAAACTCTATGGATTCCTGTCTCTAAACGAGACATAATCTGTTGCATAGTTATACCAAAAATAAAAACTCTATGTATAACAGCAGTATCACAATATGTAAAACTAAACATGTTTGACATGATTTTCTGTCTTGAATCTTCCTTGAATTGTTGATTTAATACTGTAACGTTAACCACCCAATAAAGATTCATTAATTCACTTAAAATGACCACCTACCAAATAAACACAAAATTAAACCAAACTAAAACAGGTTTTTAAGTTGGTTTTGTTAAAGATTTGTTAGGTGAGGGGGTCCCAATGCATGTCTATTAATAATGTATAATATATATTTTTCCATTCTTTATTTGAGAGGGACTGTGCATATCAATCAACATTATGAGTTAATGTTGGCTAATGTTGTCCCTTGTCAGGTGTTTTATAACAGATAAACACAGAATACATAAGATGCAGGACAGACACAAATATTATTATAGGCGTATGTACAATATCTGGAAATGTTTTGTATCTATTTAAAACAAGCCAAGTGAATTATTATGTTTATATCAAACAAATACACCAAATCAAACAGCCCAGCGTTTACGTTATTTCTGGATTGATCTGAGCTGATCCATAGTTCAGTCAAAAAATAACTGGATATTTAGTTATTATCTACATAGTTATGTTCAGTTGTTTTTTTGGACATCAGGAGATTTAACTGGTAAATAATGTGACTAAGATAAACAGTTGAAGATTGATTCTTTTTTGTGTTAAATGTACAGTATTTTTCCCTAGTGTAAATTATCTCAACATTCTCGATAAAATAATTTCCAAAGCATGTAATTCATGAGATTTAACCTCAGAAAACATTTAGAGTCAGTGATTTGATGAAGGAATATTATATTCATCCTTTGCTATCCATACAGGATGATCTGCTACAGGGACTTTATAGCCCATGGTATATACTTTCATCATCCGTCTCTCTCTCTCTCTCTCTCTCTACACACACATTTATATATATATATATATATATATATATATATATATGTATATATATCTCAAGATTTGATCAGTCAAAGCCCTAAACTCCCACAGATCTCATTAGATGTTTGATAATCATGCAGCCCAAACGGGAGATGCCATAATTGTACAACATATTACACAAAACTGTCCTTTTTACTCAGGGGAAATCATTTGCTAGACCTACGTTACTTTAAAGGTAAACGTTTGCTACTAATATATGGTTCTATACACCAGTAGTCTATGTTGAGATCTGGAAGAAAAACAATCATATTGTTCAAATGTAGCTTCAATAACTCATACTATTTTAAAGTGTATTATAAATTTTAAAACTATTTGTAAACAATGCCAACAAGTGATTGGTGTTTAAACCAAACTCGTATTGAAGGATTTTTACGGACCCTCAGCGTTGAAAATGAATGGGGTACCCCGTGCATCACATACTGACGCTAAAGGGTCCGTCCACAACGTCAGTATGTGACCAGTTGGATCATCATGAAAACACAACAGCCTCAATGTTTTCAGAGTAAAATCTTGAAAATAGAACATTCTGCAGATAATAGGTTTTACACTTCAGTCAATGATTCTTTCATAATTCATCTTATCATGGTAAAGGGTTCCAGCTGTATCATAGATCTATGAACACCACCTCATCCATGTCACTGTGCATAAGCATACGGTGCATATCGTGTCAGCATGCCATAGAATAGTTTGGTCACTTAAATACATACAAGGAATGCAGGTTACTGTAAATCATGATATTGACAACCTGGTTTATTGAATTATGGAATGCTGGTGATTAATATCTTGTCTTCTCCTAATGTCTTTACAGCATGCGTTGAGTTTTCATGTAGGTTTTTTTTCCTAACAAATGCATCTGTTACTGTTACAGAATATTTTAAACAACCTACTTATTAACATGTACTTGCCTTAAAATCTCACTGATCATTTTGAAATTGTGCAATGCCTTTGAGTGTTTCATCAAGAAGCTACATTTTCTTTTTTTTTCTTTCCTATGCTTATATATATCTATATTTTCTCTCTTTTTTGCTACAATTGTACACTACCACCATCGTACATTCTCATTTAGACTTTGGTACATTGTTCTAAGTGATGGAAGTGATCCATACGCAAGTGAACTGTAAAAAAAAAGGCCAGGATTTCTGTTGATCAGCGTCATACAGCTGAGTTAAAAGTGATCAAATGTTTACTATCAAACAAATCTAACTCTGGTATTTTTTATTTCTACACAGAGGTGATATGTGTCTTTGCACGTTGCTTGTAATTACAAAAACGATGAATAAAAAACTTGTTCATTGACGACATTGTTTCTTTGAGGGTCCCAAGAAGGTGATAAAATGCCTACAGTCAGAAATGTATTTATTTAGTAAGTATTTAGAATGATTTAGTTAAACTTATAAAAGAAGATCCTAAAAGCAACTTAGCTAAGATTTGGTCATGTCATGAATAAGGCTGCCGTAAAAATTTAATAATTTAGTTTAATGTCCAGTTCTGGACTAGGTCACACTTCAAATCTGGACTCACTGAAATATTGAATGAATAATAAATTAAAATACTTTTAGATTGTCTTCAGTTTTATCATTTGTCTTTCCTAAAGTAAAATGGGAGCTGATCCAGCCTAAATAAAAGCTCAAATTAAACCTGAACAGAGGAAGTTTCAACTGCAGATTTAGTGTTTTTGCTTTAATGTGGATGTTGATAATGGCTTATTTTTACCGCCGCAGCTTTATTGGAACTTATTGGTTATTAGGGGTCAGGCAGCATAAGTTACCGGGAACCTATTGTTGTCATGCATTTTTTAATTTCTCTTTTTCTTCTTCTTCTTCTGAGGAAATCATACTTTGGATGAAATAAAACCACGTTTTACCACAAAAACCTTCACCCTATCACATGCAAAGGAACTCTATTAAAATGAATTCAGTGGTGTGTGTGTGTGTGTGTGTGTGTGTGTGTGTGTGTGTGTGTGTGTGTGTGTGTGTGTGTGTGTGTGTGTGTGTGTGTGTGTGTGTGTGTGTGTGTGTGTGTGTGTGTGTGTGTGTGTGTGTGTGTGTGTGGCTAAATTAGGGGCTTTTCTGCCTTATCCAGCATAGTAGTTACACGCTTTCACTCAAATATCACATGACAGATTTCATAGAAAGGGTCCAGCAGTTAGACGCTGCCAGCTTTGATAGATGTGAATTATGTAGCTGCCGTTCTTCAGAATAGCAACAAAACAAGGACTCAGTGCTGTTGGGAAGTGATCTGACATGCTCAGAGTGTGGGCTGCTTTGTAACAAGTGACAGTGTGATAATTACGGCCAGCAGATTTTTCTCTCCTTCAGGCTTATCCAAGATTTTAATGAGCCCTCACTGCTTTCTGCTCTCTATGTTTATCTATGTATAACTTTTAGCTGCATGATCACTTATTATATTGTTACGGGGGCCTCCCACATGAAGCTATAATCAGAACTGTTAATTGGTATTCTTGGACCCTGGTTAATATAATATTGAGGAAATCACAATTCCAAGGGTAAAAACTGTTCTGCAGCTGGACATTCTTAGTTTTCTTCATTTTAGGTATTTTAGGTCTACGTTAAGCAAAATGACATTAATAATTTCAGTAGCAGACAGATAAGTAGTTCTGAGTATTTAAAAGTCATTGGTTTATTGGTATAAATCCATCGTTCCGTACATAATACGTACACAACCTACAATGCTCTGAACTGAAACCAGCAACAGGTTTAGTTTGTAGAAGCATGAAGGAGATGATAGCTTCTATGTTGGAACAATCACCTCTAAGCCCTACTAGTACAGGTTACTGTAATATTTTAATTCAGCTCTTTATGTCATTTGGATTAAGTAGTGTAAAATTAAATTAAAAAAGGGTTATGTTTTACATACTAAAAATAAGTTACACCCACTTGAAGATATAAATACAAATATAGCAAAACATCTAGAGAGCTAGTCTATAGCAATGTTTTCAAAGTGAGGGGCGCACGTGAGCCTCACGTCAGGTGTTTAGTATAGACTCTGGGAGTTTGTGCGCTGTAGAAGTGAGGAAGGTGTGTGTGTGTGTGTGTGTGTGCATTTGTGCGTGTTAATTACTTTATATTTGTAGTGGGCAGGTTTGTCTAGTCTGTCCTTCACGTTCAGCTGTGGTTCTGAGCACACCTGTAATCAGTTCAGTATTACATAAAACCATTTTTTTTCTGCTGTATACAAATATGATTAGGTATGAAGTAATGTAGTTTATTGATACTAGTCCAACTCTTCATATTTAGTCGTAAAAAGCCCTCTATGGGTTGAACGCCGGCTATTGCACTTTAATTTTGCTGGTGGCTGAGATTAAATTAATGACATCACTAACGGTCACTGTTGGCCCCGCCCCTCCTATAAAAGATGGGAGGAGGGACTGGTTTCCTCAGTGAGCATTGATTAACAGCCCCATGCAGAACTGTGCAGCATTGTGGGGGCGGGGCTGCTGTGACTGGGCGTGTCTTAATTATTCCAGGAGCAATGCTCGTAATCAAGGAATTTTTTGTATTTCCCCTCGTGACAGGTCAGTAAAAACCTGGAGGTGTTCATACACTTTAAACTTTGTGAGTTGGCATCAGTTCATCAGCTTTAGAGGAAGAAGAAGAAGAAGAAGAAGAAGAAGAAGAAGAAGAAGAAGAAGAAGAAGAAGAAGAAGAAGAAGAAGAAGAAGAAGAAGAAGAAGAAGAAGAAGAAGAAGAAGAAGAAGAAGAAGAAGAAGAAGAAGAAGAAGAAGAAGAAGAAGACAGATTAAACTGACAGCTTTGAAAAGTAGGTATGATTTACCAAAAAAATGATCATGTCAACATCAAACTTAACTAAAGAATCTCTTCTGACTGATTGTTGGGACTCCAGACATTCTACTTTTATGTCCCTTTACACGCATTCATTTTCAACAACACCTCGATGGAAATCACATGACCTATTTTTTATCATAGTGTCGTCTCTCATCAAAAGTGTGTTAAGTATTAAAAGCATTTGAACAAGCTCAGCATGGGTTCAGAATTACTGGGGCTAATACAATGTCCCACTCACGTCTCCAAAGTGCTCTAATCTGCCAGTTTTATTTCCCCTGTTACCACTTTATAAACTCATCAGCTGTGAAAGTCCTGCATGCAGAAACAGGAGATGATGACAATGGAACATAAAACTATGTGTTCAGGTTTGATTACACATATCTTTAAGATGCAGCACCCAACGCGCACAAACAGCGACTCAGCAGAAAGCTGCATCTGTCCAGTTCATTCACAACGCCAAAGGCCAAAGACGTTCTGACAACTACACGCCTCTGTCTGAGGAGGAACACGAAACATTCCTCCTGCTATTCTTAGAAGTGGAAAAGGGGGTTGTGGCTAAATATATCCAAATCCATTTGTGCTAGTTGATCTATTTTCATACACGCTGAGGTCTTCCTGGGCTGCTGTGGTCTTTTCTTAGCCTATTACATAATGTATAAATCTTAGGGCATGATGCAGTCATGCAGAATGAAGTCTTCCATCATCCAACCAAGCCTGGGAATCATGTGTAGCAATGAAAGAAATAAAGGCAGATTTAGGAAGATTAATATAAGTTGTTTGAATTACTTTGAGCAAGTGTTGCTGTGAAGGATAAAACAAACCCAAAAGAAAAGTTTAAATTTTGTCAGAATTAAAGAGTCCAAAGGATGGTTAGTCATTCTGCAGGAAACTGGAGTGGTTGACAACAAAGGAGCGTTAATGAGACGGTCATCAGAGACTTGTCTTTGTAAGTATGTAGAAGAAACACACACACACACACACACATACCGACAGCTACTTCAAGACTCAATTAGTGAAAACTGAGAATTTAAATGTGACAGAATCAAGCAGGATTATACAGTTTATTTAATCTCCCAGATAAGTGTAAATGCCTAAGTGGATTTATTTTGACAAAGTGTTGGTGAAGACCCTGTCATCCAAAAATCCTCATGAAAAATGAATGAAAAGTCAGCAATTTTGTTTTAATATTCTGCTTTATTAAATGTAAGAATGTGTCTTTATTGTAGTCATTTTAAACAGTAGAGAGAGAATCCGTTCACTTCCAAAAAAATTAAAAATACTTTTAAAAAACTACATCAATCCAAGTTTGAGTCAAAAGTTCCAACCAACCCTTTTCATATCCTGATAGGGCCGACACGTTTACCCTGGTCCTCGTCTCAGATTACTGGAGTCTATTTTAACTAGTATCGTTGAGTAAAAAAACAAC